>NC_137608.1:21306622-21316622 GCF_963280865.1 Gymnoscopelus braueri | reverse complement strand
CGTGCTTGCCGCTGCTGATCCGCATCGCCGCGGCGACATAACGAGTTTGCCAATTATTATGGTGCAGACAAACCCCCTTCGCAAATGATTCGTTCAGCACGCTGCTGGGATAAAGCTGACATTCAGGTAAACAATATGGAACGTGACACCCTGCGTCTCTTTAGATGGGCTCACAGATGTATCCTGGTCTGTCCTGCTGTGAAGAGGATCAGCGCTGAGGCCATTTGCAAAGCTCTCCTGCACTTGGTTGTATGCTGGCAGCAGGACTAATGCTGAGTTATCATTAACCACATCCGCTTATGAAAGCAACCGGGGTCTGCTATTAGCTGACTAGCCCTATACGTATAGTATACCATATCCCACTTGTATCCTGCAAAAATAGTCTGCTTAAATACTGCTAAAATATTCATGCAAGTCTCTCTCTGTCTTTCTCACACACACACACACACACACACACACACACACACACACACACACACACACACACACACACACACACACACACACACACACACACACACACACACACACACACACACACACACACACACACTAGTCACAATTTGCTGTGTTTGCTGAGCCTCCATCTGCATGTCCAGATAGAGTGGGTCTGGTCCAGTTTAAGGGTCTGTGCGGTCCCAGAGGGCCAGTGAGGGTCTCAGGGCCCCAGTGGTGCAGAATAGCTAGGTGATCTATATTCATTGGCCAGCTTTGGAGAGGCCTGCTGTCATGGCCTACCTACCCCCCACTGTAGACCAGATCAGGGAACCTGTGTGTGTGTGTGTGTGTGTGTGTGTGTGTGTGTGTGTGTGTGTGTGTGTGTGTGTGTGTGTGTGTGTGTGTGTGTGTGTGTGTGTGCGTGCGTGCGTGTGTGTGTGTGTGTGTGTGTGTGTGTGTGTGTGCGTGCGTGTGTGCGCGTGCGTGCGTGCGTGTGTGCGTGCGTGCATACATGCTTGTGTGCGTGCGCATGTACGTACTCCTCATGGCACTAATGCAGTCTGACAGAGATGAATGGTGCTGGACCACACGGTTTCAGCAATGAGGGGTCTGCAGAGCATATATCCAAGGAGGGAGTCATCTGCATAAAAAAGGGGGGAAAGAGATGTGGAGAGAAAGAGAGAGATGGCAGAGTGGAGAGCGAGAGAGGGTATTACAGGAAAAGGGGAAAAACAAGCGTGAGGGATGGTGGGATCATGGAGAAATGGAGTGGTGATGGCAAGTAAGGAGGGAACAAGTGGAAGATAGGCAAGTAAAGCCTGATTGTACTTCCCTGCGCAATGGTGTCAAACTATAAAGGGTGCTGATCTACAGGCTCACTTGTAGATCTGCTATTTTCGGCATGTGACACTGTCGTACCACAAACAAACCTGTAAACACAACTTAGGGATGTAGCGGAGGAGTACGGAGACCGGATGCCGTGGTTTTGAGGGCTTGAGGGCAGAGTTATTATAGTTAACGAAAACTAGAATTGGAAAAACATTTGAGTTAATAAAAACTAGGCTTTACAAAATGTTTGAACTAACTGAAACTGTATTGTATGTTTACAAAACTAACTATAAATCATAGAGAAAATGTCCTTAGTTTTAGTCTTTGTCAAAAATCTTCCAAAATTGCAAAAATAGCCGAAATTTACAACAAAAAGTCCAAACAAGATAAAAAATAAAAACGAATGAAAAATTCAAAACTGTAATAACCTTGCCTGCGGGAGAGAGAAGAGTAGCAGAGGAGGTACGGCCCACACTGGTGTGGTGGGATAGAGATATGAGAGGTGGGGGACGAAGACGAGAGCGATTCACACAGCTGGGAGAGGCGAGGTGAAGTACGCGAGGAAGAGATAACGCAGAAAAAGGGGGGGAGACAAATCAAATAGCCTTGGGAACGAGAGGGGTTTGAACAGAGCGGAGAAGGTGTAGAGGAAGGTGGTTGGTCCCCATTAATGTTACTCAAACAGCACTGACAGATTCTAATGAAGGTTTCATAAGTAGGATTATTCATGACCGCACAACTATAGAAGACGGTCTTTCTTTAAAGCATCCATCACCAGTGTAAGGTGCAAAGAAACCACAGTCCAGCCCCCACTCTCCTCCTTCATCTGGTTCCCAACAGAATGCTGTTTCCTGTGATCTTTGTTATAAAACAGATTTTTCTTTTTTCTAAAAAACTAGAGATATGGATAATAAGATTAGTCAAACTGCCAGGGCTGGTTATATCTCTGGAGGCTGGGGAGGACTGCAGTAGAACACTTGATCCCATAAAGGGTGGCCTGTGTGTGGACACAGCTTCCTTTCAAAATGTGATTATAGCTGGAGAGAGCCAGCATGTTTGCCATCATGTACAACATGGAACAGGGAGCATACAATTAAAATCCTGGTTGTTAATTTAAATGAACACTGAGGACCTTACCGTGTACAGTACTACGGGCTTTAGAAAAAGCCCAGGCCCATCAAGTGATTAAGTCCCCTTGAGATCTGTTAATTTGTATGTTAATCTTGCGGAGATACAGATTTTCAAGTGATTTTCTAAACTTGAAAATCAGTTGTTGTCTGCGAGCGACACCACCGTGCAAGGAAGCATTGATTAGGTATAGGTTTTTAGGCAAATGACAGTATGGACTGTTTCAGCACTCCGATTGGAGAGACGGGCCTGCAGTGTCTCTTCTTTATACAGTGAAGGAAGCGCTATCACGTTACCAGCCACAGTTGGCCCTGGCAACCATTTGAACTGATTAGTCAGTAGGATGTGTAGCTTATTTCAGTGAAGCGCTGGAGCAACGCAATTACACACACATGATCTCTATGGTGTAACCATGTATGCATATGTGTAAATGCATGCCATTTTATGCATATTGTGTGTGTGTGTGTGTGTGTGTGTGTGTGTGTGTGTGTGTGTGTGTGTGTGTGTGTGTGTGTGTGTGTGTGTGTCAGACTCTTAGACACATTATCTGCATGCATGTCTCCTGACGACAACAACTGATACGACCTCTGCCAGTGGTATAAAGTAAGTAAGTACATGTACTCAAGTGCTGTACTTAAGTACAATTTTGAGGTATTTTCTTTACTTTACTGGAGTATTTCCAATGTTCTACTCCACTACATCTCAAAGGCAAATATAGTACTTTTTACTCCACTACAATAATTTGAAAACTTAAGTTACTGGTTACTGGTTTGATTATTATTACAAAACCACTTCAGACCTATGTACTGTATATACAATTTGAAAATAGCCGATCTACAAGCTCACAATGCGTCGCTTTGCTATGATCTGCTATTTACAAATGATTTTTATACATTTTACACATTTGAAAACTTGTGAAATGAGACCTTTTGCATTATGAGCACTTTTACTTTTGGTATGTTAAGTATATTTTGATGCCAATACCTTTGTACTTTTACTCAAGTACATTTTTAATACTGAACTTGTACTTGTAACAGGCTACAAATAGGGTATTGATATTTGTACTTAAGTAACACATTTGAATACTTCTTCCATCACTGTCCTCTGCCATGTACACATAAACACACACAGAATCATGTGGTCTCCATTGGCGGGGTGTCTGCGTCTCTGCGATGGTTGCACTGGTTTGTTTATGTACGCCACATGCCCCACGCTGGTTCCCATTACGGCCCCGCAGCAGCAGCACTCTCTTCGTCCACGCCGCACACACTCGCTCCCTCCCTCCACTCGCTGCGATTAACAACACTGGCCTGTCAGACTAATGAATACAGCAGAGAGAGACAGAGAGAGAGAAGAGAGAAAATACAGACAGACAGACAGGCAGGCAAAAAAAGCCACTGAAAGAGAGAGAGAAAAGACTGAATGAAAACGAGTTCATGAAAGAGGCCAAATGAGAGAGAGTGATGGAGAGAATAGATAGAGTTGCATTAATGAGGAAATGAAGTGAGTATAGGAGAGAGTGTGTGAGTGGGAGTGATGGCAGAGAGGATATAGAAAAGGAATGAATGGAGAGAATGTCAGCAGTCGACTATGTCTATACCGTCAGTTGGCTCCGTCTGTTGTCACTTGGCTTGGTCTATATCGTCAGTTGGCTCTTTCTACCGTCAGCTGGCTATAAGTACCATCATTTGGCTCTGTTCAGGGGTGTAGGAGTAAGTCAAACAATTGGGGGGACACATTTGCCGCCCAGCCCCACTCCCCGCCCTCCCCAAAATAATATTAGAAAAGTTAATTGACCACCAGAGCCTGCTTCGAGTATTACAAACATGGTATCCTCAGTAAACGCATTGATTAAAAATGCATTTAACGAGCATCACAAAGACAAACTTGCCTTTCTGCATGACAGAACACTAGGAGCAAGAATGACACATGATGACCTGGGCCGCTGCGTGGCGGTCCAGGCACCCTATAGGCTGCGATGCCAGCATGACAGCGTGTCGCGGGTTCGAGTCCCGATCCCGACGACCTTTGCTGCGTGTCACTCCCCATCCCTATCCCCATTTCCTGTCAGTCGACTGTCCTATAAATAAAGGCATAAAAGCCTAAAAATAAATCTTTGAAAGAATGACACATGATGGTAATGGTCCATTCTCTTATTCCCTCACGATATTACAATTCTAACATTGTTTGCTCAAGCTCATTCTCATGTTATGTGAACTAATACCTGGAATTAGGCAGTGCAGTGCACGGCCATGACACTTTAGTTGACTCATGACTTCATTGACTGCCCTCCAGCATACCTTCCAAAATGAAAGTCCACGGTAACTTTTCCCCCCAGTACAATTATTGGGCAGGACAGGTTTAACTGTTAGCAGTATGTTCCCCCTGTATCCCCCCCTGCATACGCCCTGTCTACGGTCAGTTTGCTCTGTGTACCGTCTGTTGGCATGGTTACCACCTGGCTATGTCTCTACGGTCAGTCGGCTCTGTCTATTGTCAGTTGACTCTGTCTACCATTAGTTGTCTCTGTATACGGTCAGTCGGTTGTTTCTATGGTCAGTTGGCTCTGTCTACCAGGGATCAGTGTGAGGGCAGGAGGGGCTAACCATTGTTGCCATGTCTGCTTATAATAAGTGACTTTGGGCTTGTTTTTCTGTGAAGTTGCTTGTAAATATTGGTGGTTGCGGGACGGGTTGCGTTTTTTTTTGGGCTTGTTTCTAAAGTGTAGCTGCTTATTTGGGCTTGTTTCCTGACGTTGTTTAAACCAGCGGTTCTAAAACATGTCAAGGACCCCCAAATGTAATTGTCCGCGTATCCCCATCTGAAAACATGTTGTGCCCGGGACCACCATGCCAGATTTGAGTTGTTAAAAGGCTATTTACAAATAGCTGATGTATATAGGTTTAAAGTGCTCATGTGTGTTAGTCGCTTCTTTTGGGCTTATGTTTTCATAGACCTGCTTGCTTATTGGGGCTAAAACCCCTGTTGTAAGGAATGGCTGTTTCCAAACTCCAAACTCCACTGGCCAAGACACCCATTCAATCCGGGAACGCATCAAAAAAAAATCGTGAACATTTGTGCAAATCTTTGAATGTATATTTGTTAAAACATTTTTAACCCAAATCTTTGCTTCTGCGGATTCTACAAATGTCTTCTAAATCCTAATGTATGTTGCTATATATGAGTGGTTCTCAAACCTTTTCATGTCAAGGACCCCTGAAATGAAAAAAAAAATAAAATCCGTGGACCCCCCCACATCTCAAAGTATTTTGTTCCAGGGACCCCCAGAAGCAAAGATTTGAGTTCAAAATGTATATATATTCAAAGATTTGCACAAATGTTCACGTTTTTTTTTTTTTTTTAAATAGCCAGAGAAAGCTATAAAATGACACAGATGCTTTCCTGGTCTTAATAGATTAATGTTATGAGGAAAAGGTGACGGGAAGAGAGAAAGATCTGAAGCAGGGGTCTCTTCAACAGGGGGTCCTCAGAGATACTGCAGGGGTGGGGGGGGGGGGGCTGCCAAATCTTTGTGCGATAGGGACTTTATTTTTTAACATTAACCACTTGGGATCCTCGCATCCCTATTCTTGGGGGAACATTAGAAGAAGTTTGGTGTACAGGGAAAAAAAGAGCAGACCAAGTACCGAGCCAAAGGTTACATTTATTGAGAGACAAAGTATTGAGGGTTTAAGTGGTTAAATGTTTGCAAACACACATTTAACATGAATCCAATATGTAGTGGTGGGGGTCCCTGCTTCATCTCTCTCTCGGCTAAGGGGTCCTTGGCCTGAAAAATGTTGAAGACCCCTGATCTAAAGCATTGGTTCTCAAAGTGGGGTCCGGGGACCCCCAGGGGTCCTTGGGGGGGTTCCAGGGGGTCCCCAGCTAAATGTGTTAATATAGCATCTCGATAATGTTCACCTTTTATACTTTGGCTATTCAAAAATAGCAGATATACAAGCTCATAGCGCGGCACCGAGTGCCGCGCTATGAGCTTGTAGATCTGCTATTTTTGAAAAATCGTGAAAATTTGTCCAAAACTTTTATATATATATTTTTAAGCGAACATTTGTAACTCAAATCTTTGCTTCTGGGGGTCCCTGGAACAAAATATTTTGAGATGGGGGTCCACGGCCAAATACATATCATTTTGGGGGTCCTTGGCGTGAAAAGGTTTGAGAACCACTGATCTAAAGGACCATGTGGGGAAAAGAGTGAGACAACAGCAACATGGCAAGTAATGTTCCGCAAATCATGTCAAATTAGTATTCGTTGAATTTCTTCAGTTCATGATACGGTAATAGAGGCTTAATTGTATGTATAGTTTAAGCCTACACAGTAATTAGAGGTTAAAATGCCACATATTCTGCAAGTAACAGCTAAGACATTTAATATGTATGATGAAATTATGCAGTACAGTTGTTTTTCTTAATTGCATATCATAATTATGAATATGTAAATAAGAATTAGTTCTTAATAATCTGCCTGATTAAATAAAGGTTAAACAAATCTAATATCAAATGAAATTAAAATGCTCCCTCCGTCAACGTTCCCTCCACCCTATCAGCTCCGCACAGAACTGTAGCCGCAGTCACCTATTTAAGTGGGTCCGGGTGACAAAATGATTAAATTTAATGCCACTGCAGAGGCTGTGATTCTGTATTCTGTGTTTAATGAGAGAGAACCAGTGAAAGATGGAGACGATGAACCCCAGTAAATGCTGCGCCGGTAAATGCCTATTTGTACAGCAAAATGGATGCCCGTGTAACGTCATATTTGAACACTTGGAGAATTAATGCTCATGAATGATGATCAGTAATAAGTCCACCAGCTCGTTTATAAATCATTTACTGACGCTCCTCTCTGTCTCTGGGCGAGATTAGCGGGGGAAAATTCATAGGATGGGGCGTAGGGGTGGAGGGATTGGAGGATGGAGGTTTCTATGGCAACACTAATGACACCCACCCACTCTGCCCATGCTGCCCCCCCCCCTCCGTCAGTATAGGTAATTGCAGAATGGCTACCAGGCTTGGTAGCACAAACATCTATGAACATCTCTCCATAGAGCTCACAATATCAAGTTCTGGGGTGATGCATCCATGTGTATGAGTGGAAGTGGTGACTAATCCTTAATGTCATCATGTAGGATCAGTCAACAATTTACGTGATAGCAACACTGCAGCAGTTGTTGGGTGGATTGTTGGGTGGATTCCCAGGTCATTACCTACCGAGTCGTTAAGATCGCATGCATTCATAAGGCCCAAATACATTCAATGGTATGACTCTGCAAGGTCAGTCGCAAATCAAACTTCAAAGAATTGGGTTCTCTCTCTCTCTCTCTCTCTCTCTCTCTCTCTCTCTCTCTCTCTCTCTCTCTCTCTCTTTCTGTCTCCCCCCTCCCCTTCCCTCCTCTCTCTCTCTATCTTCATGCCATCACTGATTAAAGTCTTTAAAGCAGAGTTACGTTCATTGACTGATTATTGACTGGGCGGCCACGGACCAACGGAACAACCTGTGTACATTCCGTTTTAAGACGTGTCATGCTTTTAGAAGAGCTAAAAAAGAGGAGTTCACACTTGAGCCACAGAGCTAAATTTTTCCTCCTTTATTTATTTATGAGATTTTTATTTCCGGGCAGGCATGCAGGCGGCAGGCTCGGGCCGGAGATTGTGTTTTCAACCTGTCTGTGTGTTTGTTTGTGAATCCTTTGCTAATCTCAAATTGCTACAGTGATCAGCGGCAGATATCTTGTGCACACTGCCAGTAGGCCAAGGACCTACACACACCATCTCGACCTGAAGCCCCTTTCAGGTAGCATGTGACTTCAGATTGCATGTTCTCTTCACCTCCTTCAAGTTAGTTTCTGCTAATGGCTCCTAGTGATAATTAAACAACAATGTCAGTAATTCAACAAAATTATTAAATACAGTCATCATGCCACCTGCTATGCACCTGTTCATCATGCTACCTGCTAATGCCAAGGTATGTCCTGTCTTGTTTCATCAGAATAAGACACTATTATTACACATTATTTCAAAGTTATCTTTAATATAAATATATATATATATAACAAAGTTTTTCCTTGACCTTTGACAGCAGAGTTACATTCCACAGCTAGGATCTTATCTTGAGAAAAAGCTATAACATTAGCATTGATTTCCAGCCCAGTTACTTGCAACCCTGTTTCTGTAATTAGGGTTGCACTACAACAGGCTTGCATGTTCTTCAGTTCACTCAGAAGGGACAATCTATAGTAAAAATGTAATATGTATTCAGAATTTAGCACAATAGTGTGTAATACCAATGTATTTCCAGAATATAAATTGCCATGGTGTGGGTGATGTCTGATTTAATCAGTCACACCTGGCCTGAGTTGATTTCTTTAGCGTTTGTGAGTGAGTTCTTCTTGTACACCCTCATTGCAGTCTCCTCTTCCTGTGTGAATGATATGATGATGAAGAAGAGAGTCCCTCTGATGATGCTCTGATGAAGAATAATGCTTAAAGGGTAAGTTTGGTGATTTTAGACCTACGGTATATACCATGTATTTCTTTCATACCGGTACTTGGACCCACAGAGACTATTATCTCCAGATTCAGCTGTCAGTTGAAACTGTGAGCTCCTGTTTCTAGTATCTGCTGTGCTGCTAACAAGCAGTCCAAACAGGGCATGTTTTCTTTTCTCTACACATCGTCACTGTCGTGCAGAAACCTTGTATCCATATTTATTATATTTATTTTTTCATACCATGAATGCCCTTAATAGAGTTGATAAGGGTCGTAAATCCTGCTCTATGTTAATTAAAACTATTTGTAGTTAAACAGCTGAAAACCCAGTGTAAAAAGGATGAGACGAAATCAAAGACAGACACAGGCCGGTTCTCAAATTAAAAGGTTGACATTGTATTAAGAGAAAGAATCAATCCACGAGGCACCGTACAGCAAAAATATCTCTCTCCCTAAACAGTCAATGATCACAACAGTTATACACAAATGAAGTTGTTATCAGCTCTGATGATGACATCTGGCCATGAGGAGCCTTGCTCGTAGGTTGAGAGAGAAGATGGCAAGCGGATGGTGTGACAGTTTATCTTGGACAAACAGCGTCCAAATGTCTCAAACAACACGTTGACCTCAACTCTGACCGGCGTCGCTGGAGGTGTTGTTGCTTTGTCATAGATGGTCAAGTTAACTCCAATGAGCTGTTATTGTATTCCTCCAGAGATTATCAATGACCTTGGAGGGCCTGCGCTCTGTACAGCTCAAAACACATGCAGTCTCTAGAGGAAAGGAGAGACCTGATACTAGGATTAGTTTTGTCCAACCTCGAACTTAATAAAATCATAAGATTGGTAGGCAAACTTGAGTTATGCCAAGATGGCACACTAAAATAGGATATGATGGCATATATATCAATATTGTCGACAAAATACATAGTTTTAACTCTAACAGCCCTGTTTTATACTTTATTGTGGGACAGCTCGTCACACGCGTCGCATCAAGAAACCAGCTTGTAGAGCTGCTATGTTTGCTATTTTTGGAACATTATGAAAATCTTCGCCTAAAATGACACGCCCAAACTAGGTACTCCAGGTTGAAAGTGT
>NC_137608.1:21056622-21301622 GCF_963280865.1 Gymnoscopelus braueri | reverse complement strand
TGGAGCTCCGCGCCACAAGGGGGCTTTCGCTGCCCTTTAACCCACTGCTCATACCTTTCTTTTATTTCTCTTTCTCCCTCTCCCCCTTCGCTACATCTTCTTGGCACAGGAAGCGAAAGAGCCAAAGGGATAGACTGAGGGGAAAGGAAGAATAGCAGAGGTGAGGAAAACTAAGCAAAGGGAAGAAAGACTAAACAAGACATCGCTAATGATAATAACAGCCATGGGAGAGAAAAATGAAGCAATATAAAGAAAAAAGGAGAGATTGGTTGTGAGGGCCTCCAATAGCAATTGGAAGAGAGAGAGAGCAAGAGAGAGAGAGAGAGAGAGAGAGAGAGAGAGAGAGAGAGAGAGAGAGAGAGAGAGAGAGAGGGGCAGATCAAATTGTGTCCAATTACAGCAGCAGCTGAGGCGTGAAGCGGAGTGGCTTGGGAAAGGAGGAGCCACTCTCGCTAACCTAATATAAGTAGACAGAGGAGAGGAGAGGAGAAGAGAGGAGAGGAGAGGAGGAGAGGAGAGGAGGAGAGGAGAGGAGAGGAGAGGAGAGGAGAGGAGAGGAGAGGAGAGGAGAGGAGAGGAGAGGAGAGGAGAGGAGAGGAGAGGAGAGGAGAGGAGATGTCAAGATGCCATGAATGCCTCTGCACAATATGCCATTGCTGGATCTTCTAAATGTACACAATCTGCCATGGCACATTCATTATATTCTTATTATTGTCATCTTAGTATCCAACCATGCAACTAAAATGTGATGTCTTTAACTTACATATACTTTCATAATATTTGTAGTGCCATTATGTGTAAGTGTGCATGTGCCGTATACTGTAGCCCAGTGTTGCTCAACCTTTTTTGGGCCAGTGCCCCCTATCCAATATTCAGGTCCCTTGCACTGCCCCCCACACTCAATTCAAATGTAAGCTTTATTTATTTTGTATTGTGTGTTGTGTTGCTTATATAATTTAGAAAACATCTCATAAGATTTTCAAATAACAGATTTGACATTAACCCATTAAGACTGGGAAAGCGTAAACGTTGTTATACCTTTAAAACCAGGAAAGCATCTGTGTCATGTTGCTGTGTGTATAGCAACAGGAATATTTTCCAATTTTTTTTTATAAAACATTGAAGTTTTTCTAAAAAACCTTTGGTTACGATTTAGAAGCCGTTTTCAAAATCGGCCACAGGTCTAAATGGGCTCAACTGGACTGCTAGTACGTGATTATTATGTAATTATTAGCACTTCCTAGGGAGAGAAGGAGGGAAAAAAGCCTGTTACGATTGTAAGTCACATCAGGCCCCTCTCACAGCATTGAATGGCAGGGCTGTCATGGCCCTGGTCACAGGCCCTGTCATGTTACAGTACCATGTTACCAGGGATGTCAGGCCCTGTCAGGGGGCTTGTGACATCCCTGTATCATGTCAGTATCATGGTCAGTATCATGTCGGTGAAAACACGTTTTTCTGAACATAAAAGCGCTATCCGAAACAATGATGAGAAATCATCAGTGGCCAGGCAGTTCAACGCTGTGGGTCATGATATCTGCACTCTGAGGTTTCAGGGGCTAGAGCCCAGTCAGCCCTTTAAAGAGAGGAGGACAGATTATTGCTTCAGAGGGAGGCCTTTTGGTTCCACAAACTACTAACAGAGCACCCCAAGGGTCTTAATGAGGAGCTATTATTAAGCTGCTTTTTGTGATCATCCAGTCATATTGGCTAAATATTTCAAATGAACATAGCAAACATGTCCACATTGAGACATCAATTACTATTGTCTGTGTGGGAAAAGGCCCCCTCCAAGGTTTTTATTTTCATTTTGTGCGAATATTGTATGTTGTATGTTGTATGTTGTATTGTATATTGTCTTTCTGGACCATGTGAATAATATTTGTGAATTTTGTGAGTCAGTTGAATACCTGCTTGTCAGGTTTGCTAGCCTTTCAGGCACCTTAGGTTTATACCTAGCCCTCTATATAGATATAGTTGACTCACTGTACAAACTATTTTTCTCTTCATTAATTTAAATTCACATAGTCCTTTCCTGGTACCATGTAAACAATTGAGTCATCATTGGTAGCTTTCAAGGTGATGACAGTTTGCACATGTATTCATTTGGACCTGATTGCATCATACACTACTTAAATCACTTCCGGTTGTCTTGACAAAACGCTGAGGAAGACTGATTGAAACACGTCCGTTGCTCTGCCTGAGTGAAGTAAATAAAACTATGGGAAAAGGACATTTATTGAGTGCTGTCTTCTCCTTCTTCTCAGTATCATGTCAGTATCATGTGACATGATACTGACCTGATACTGACATGTAACTGACCATGAAGGCCTTTGCAGACAGGGTGCGATTAGTCAATCAGTTTTTACCGCATGCGAAAAGACGCACGAATCGAACTGGGTTCGATTGGAAAAAAAACGCATCGCCGCATCGCATCGCCGCATGGTAAATTCGGAGCCGGTGTGCATGAGGTCATTGAGAACCATGTGTTCATTTAAAAAATTATATTGTCCGTTTTTCCGTGCGAAAAATCGCACCCTGTCTGCAAAGGCCTTAACACTGACATGATACTGACCATGATACTGACATGATACCGACCATGTTACTGACCATGTTACTGACCATGATACTGAGCATGATACTGACCATGATACTGACCATGTTACTGACATGATACTGACCATGATACTGAGCATGATACTGACCATGATACTGACATGATACTGACCATGATACTGACCATGATACTGACCATGTTACCGACATGATACTGACCATAATACTGACATGATACTGACATGATACTGACATGATACTGACCATGATACTGACATGATACTGACCATGATACTGACCATGTTGCTGACCATGATACTGACATGATACTGACCATGATATTAACATGATACTGATGATGTCAGTATCATGGTCAGTATTATGTCACAGGGCTGTGACAGGGCCTGACAGCCCTGTGTTCGGCTATTTTCAGCACTCGACACAAATAAAATATAAATCAGGCTTTAGCATGGTCTTCACACAAATGTAATCTCATAGCACTGATGAATGAAGCTCTTGGATCCTTCAAATATTAAATACATATATCTTGTTTTTGAGATGAACATTGATCTTGGTGTATAGCGACTCACTAAACAGAAAACAGAAATGTATCACTAAAACTATGAAAGATCACTCATGTTTGAGAGTATTTAAACAAGGATCAACAGCTGCCTTGCCTGCCTCCTTCATGCCAGAAAATGCCTGTGTATCTGAGATTAGTATCTCAGTATTTATGCATGTTCTTTGATTAACACCATGTCAGGCAGTCAATGATAAATTAGGAACAAGTTCTAATTAACTCACCATCAGAGGTAATTATGATCATCAAATGTAATCACACAAGCGTGCATGCACGTACGTGTGCGCACTCACACACGCACGCACGCACGCGAGCACACACACACACACACACACACACACACACACACTACACACACACACACACACACACACACACACACACACACACACACACACACACACACACACACACACACACACACACACACACACACACACACACACACACACACACACACACACACACACACACACACATAAACAAATTAGTGCAAAGGGATGAGATTATGAGCAAATGAGTTTACACATACACCATGACACTGATTACTCTTCTAGACAAATGCTTTTCCCCTCACGACATCCTTCCCCAGTTTATTTCATTAATGTTAAGTCTCATTAAAAAGGACAAATGGAAGACATCAGGGTACTGTGGATAACTTCATATTTTCACATTCCTTTGTGTTGTGAATGAACTGGTTTTCTGGCTCAAAGCATGAGGCCATGAGGCCATCATCTTTTTGTTGAATATAAAGTGAATGAATTTACAAACGTTTCACAAAACTAATTAGCGAAAGAGAATCAGTGCATGGAAATGAAAAAGTAATATGTACTATTTTATGTCATTTATAATTCTAAGCTATCTTACAGACAAACGGTTCGTATAATGTCTTTTAAATGGGAGGGCCCATCGTTGGGTTTGGTAGAAGCAGATATACTAATATACCTTGATTCTATTTCTACCATTTTAGTATAAAAATAAACACAGCATGATCAAACCAAAAATGATCTTAACATGGACTTCCAAAAACAAATATTTACCTCTGCAATCAGGTAATAATAAATAAATACAACTTTTCCTTGCCTTATGATGTTTTTGTAGTTAAACTGATTTTGTAGGCTATAACTGATATTCTTATCGAACAAAAAAAAAAAGTGGTGTAGGCTACTTAGGAAAACGTTCTGGATTACCCTACCCAAACCAATGTCATTATATTAATAATCAGTTTCAAGATGGCTCCTAGCTGAGCAAGACTTTCACAGACGTAGCGTTAACCACATGAACCCTATGAAGTTATTCTGGGCAATAGGCATGTCATGATAGAATATTCTAAATAGATTAATATTCTGTGAAAATAGCAGACCTACAAGCTTGTGAACTTGTAGGACGGTTATTTTTCGCCAATTGATGTACAACAGAGAAGGGTTTATGTGGTTGATGGATTCATCATAAGGTTGGAAAAGTTGTAGACCCCTGTGTCCAGGTACAAACCAGATGTAGGTAATACCTAGCTTTGCCAACTACCTCAAATTCAAATAAGGCTCACCCAGCCGGGCGACCCTTATTTCTAAGAAAAACAAGGGACGCCCAGAAAAAGATAAAACCTCACTGTATATTATGTACAATTTAGTATATTAACCACTTGAACCCCAGCATCCATATTCTAGGGGGAACATTAGCCAAAAATAGCAGATCTACAAGCTCACAATGTGCTGTGTTTTGCGACGCGTTGTGAGCTTGTAGATAGTACAGAGACATCTCAGGTCCAGTTTAGAGGCTTTCAGTGGTTACAACCTGTATTATTGTATGGTACTTACACCAAATGTCAATTGGTGTAACTGAAAAACATTGTACCAAATAATTCAACCTGCTTAAAAAGGTGAAATTCTCAACAGAACACCCTATCAACTAATTTGGCATGATCTTACATTAGAACTATTGAATAGTCATTGAAATAAATAGATCACCAAAGCTCTGCATATAATAGTTTATTTGGGGAATCGTGTCAGTCAAGTCAACTAACTGAATTCTCAAGGTGGTGTAACCACCATTCAAGGAGCCATTTTGTATATTTTGCAAGAAGACCATGGTTGCGTCCAAAACCACATACTAACGCACAACATACTACACAGTATGCTATTTTCAGCCTACTATTTAGTATCTACCAAGCAATAGGGTTTCACTTTAGACATACTAAAACGTAATTTGTCATACTAAATTGCACATTAACATACTATTCTTTGAGACACACACAGGTATTTCGGGCGTGGGCGAATCCGCCATTCCTTCGCCGGGTCAAACAACACAACTTTCACCATTGGGACTGCATTACGGAACCTACACATTATTACCATTTAGTTTTTTCCCCCCGTCATAGCGGAAGTATTGTAGTGTAGGTAATTGCAACAACCACTGGTCTTGTGAAAAATGAAGACGGTACCGCCAAATATTGAAACATTTCGCGTTTCTGCCTATAATCATATGCCCAAAAGAGGGACACCAGGTTGAAAGTGGTTTAATACTTTTCTAACAAATTGTCAACTGCTATTTGGACCTTTAAGACAAAAATAAGTAAATAGAATAATGTTGTTTTGGGTTGGTTTGCAAAAAAACAGGCGCAAGTAGTTACAACATCAACAACGCAAAGGCTGTTGGTGATCAACACCAGGGCATCATCAAACCATGAAATATTTCAAGATTTGAATGAATTAAGTACATGTAGTTGGCTGACATAAAAAAGGCATATAAATCCACATAACCAGGAAATATCCAAGAGAGGAGCACCGGTCTGCCTTTTTCCTATGGTTTCTATGCACCGAGTTGACCCGTCAACATCATGGTGGATGACTGATGAATAACGGGTGACGTCACTGTAGTCAGAAGAATTTAGACCATGATACTGACATGATACTGACCATGATACTGACATGATACTGATATGATACTGACCATGACTAAACATGATACTGACATGATACTGACCATGATACTGACATGATACTGACATAATACTGACCATGACTAACCATGATACTGACATGATACTACTGACCATGATACTGACATGATACTGACATGATACTGACCATGACTAACCATGATACTGACATGATACTACTGACCATGATACTGAAATGATACTGACATGATACTACTGTCATGATACTGACCATGACTAACCATGATACTGACATGATACTGACCATGACTACTAACCATGATACCGACCATGACTAACCAAGATACTTACATGATACTGACATGATACTGTCATGATACTGACATGATACTGACCATGACTAACCATGATACTGACATGATATTGACCATGATACTGATACTGACCATGATACTGACCATGATACTCATACTGGCCATGATACTGACATGATACTGACCATGACACTGACATGATACTGACCATGATACTGACATGATACTGACCATGATACTGATACTGACATGATACTGACCATGATTCTTACCATGATACTGACCATGACAATTCACCCTTTCCTGGTTAGTATTTGAAAGCAGTAATACGCAACAGTGTCAACACTGCCAGAAACCCATTAGAAGAAGTATTTGAGACATTTCTGCCGAGAGTTGTTCATTGTTATTGACCTTGAACATATGGCTTTCTCACTGTCGTGGAATTCTGGATCAATCCGCAATCGATGAGGCACATAGGAGTCGAGACAATATTCTAGGTGGTGATGATTATGTTTTACGTGATATCATGGGGAGAAGTACAATAACACTCATGTCAGTGGTATGGTAGTTTCACAGGGCAGATTTCATAGTTATACTGTAGCTGCTTCAAGGACAAACTGAGCCATAACAAAATATGCTGTACCAAAACAATAGCGATTAGGCCTAGTGGAGACATTTAGGCTCTTAAGAGCTGTCAAATATCATAATGTATTGTAGAAGTATTATAAGTGATGAAAAAATATAAAGGTTAGATATAAGCAGCCATATAATTTCTTCCTCATCACCCAACAAGTATCGGATCGCCTGGGTATCATCCTTATTGTCTCCGCCAGGCCGAAAGGCATGGCGAGAGAGTATGTTTTACCCCCCGTCCGTCCGTCCGTCCGTGTGTCCGTCCGTGTGTCCGTCCGTCCGTCCGTCCGTCCATCCGTCCATCTGTCTGCGAGCGGCTAATCTCCGAAACCGTTGGCCCGGTTGCTGCGAAACTGTGCACACACACTCCCTGGATGCCAATTCAGAACCTCTGCCCCAAATATTTTACATGGCCCTGTTATAGCGCCACCAGGAGGCCGATTTGTGCAAAATGTGTTTTTTGATATTACTCCTACAGATTGTATCCAAACATCACGCAAATCAGTACACAGTATCTCTATAGTCATGTGATCAACACGGATCTGTCTGGTTATCCATATTCCATCCTGATTGGCTAAGGTTGGCTTCCAAAGTTTGCAGGATTGGTCCATTTTGAACTAAATGCCTCAAATCATGAACGCAGCTTGCGATTTCCGTGAAATTTCACACGCACATTCCCACTAGGCCGAGGAAGAAATGCCACTTGGAAATTTTCAAATCAGCCTCATGGTGGCGCTATAAAAGGCCAAATTGCGTTTTTAACTGTAACTGCACGATCTGCGTGAAACTTTGCACGCATACTCCCTAGAGGCCAAGGAAAAACACATGCCCTGCATTTTTCACATTAGCCTTTATAGCGCCACCAGGAGGCCGACTTATGTAAAACACATATTTTGACATTAAGCCTTCAGATTTTATCCAAATCTCATGCAAATCGGTACACATGATCTCTATAGTCATGTGATCAAGATGGATCTGTTTGAATTTTCATATTCCATCCTGATTGGCTAACATTGACATCTAAGGTTTGCAGGAGTGGCCCGTTTTGAAGAAAATGCTGCAAATCATGAACACAGCGTCCGATTGCGGTGGAACTTTGCACGTACATTTGCACTACGTTGAAGAACAAACGCCACCCTTTTAACATTGCCCTATTATAGCGCCACCAGGAGGCCGATTTTTCTTTTTTATATTACTCCTACAATTTTTTTCCAAACATCATGCAAATCAGTACACATTATCTCTATAGTCAAGTGATCAAGGTGGTTCCGTCCGATTTTTTATATTCCATCCTGATTGGCAAATTCTGAACATTGCTGGCCCACAATAATTTTATATTCCATCCTGATTGGCAAATTCTGAACATTGCTGGCCCACAAATAACCTACCTGACCTGGCGGAGACCTGTGCTCCGAGGAGCACTTTTTCTAGTCTTTTCTTGTATCTTTATTGTATCCGGACGGCTAAAGGCCGAACGGCCGGGGCCGTTTTCCCCCCCGTCTGCGAGCAGCTAATCTCCGGCACCATTGAACTGATCGGGATGAAACTTTGTAGGCCCACTCCCTGGAGGCCAGAGCAGAACTTCTGCCCCACATTTTTCACATTGGCCTGTTATAGCTCCACCAGGAGGCAGATTGTTGCTAAACTAAATTTTTGATATTATTCCTACAGATTTTGTCCAACATTCCGCATATCAGTACATTATTATCTCTATAGTCATGTCAGATCTGTCCGATTTTTCATATTCCATCCTGATTGGCTAAGATTGGCTTCCAAAGTTTGTGGGAGGGGTCTGTTTTGCACTAGGCACTGGCCCAAAAAAGGTTCAGAAACAACGGTCTACACCAAATCTCGATCTACAAGCTCACAACATATCGACGCATTGTGAGATTGTAGATCTGCTATTTTTGACGAACGTTCCCCCCAGAATACGGATGCCAAGGCTTAAGTGGTTAAGTAAAAGAAATCTGAGTGCTTCTTTCACCACAGCTGAAGAGCATGCAAGACAATAGACAACACCCACCCAATGGTGCAGCAGCATATGTTGCTTTTCACATCAGAGGTTGGGGGTTCGAACCTCAGACTAGATGTTTTCCATGTTTGTAGCTGGCTGCAATATTTCACAGAAGAGCATGCAGGGCAACGGAACACACAACAGTAGAGGTAAAAAAAAGTTAGACGTGTGTACAACCATACCCTCCCCATGGGCTCATGACAGTTGCAAAGATGTCAAATTGACGTATTTTTGCAACATTAAAGTTTTGAATGAAAAATCGTTATGCATTATGAAGGTTGTTGGTTCAAATTCACTCAGTGAAACATTTTCATGTTTGCTGATGTGATAAATTGACACTACATGGAGCTACTGTACATGAACACATGAGTGCTGTTGTGTCATAATAAACCCTGATCATCAGTAGGTGTATTTACTAGATTCAGTCATTTCCTATTTATTTTCATTTTTTTAAAGCATTTTATTTTTTTGCGAGACCTTCAGTTTTTTTTCTCCCGCCATGGTTTGATGTGCTTCTATTTGAGCTAAGGTGTTTTTTTCTTTCTTCAGTTTGATGGCTGTTTTAGTTTTTTATTGAGGCAGATATGACCCAGTTTATTTTTTACACAATTTTTTATTTCACAGTTGTTTTATATTGTAACGGAGGTCCTCTTAATCTCCGTTACGTTACAGGACTTTGGGATATGTTCATGTATATGACGGGGGACACACAGTTATACATGGTATGATATTGCACATGATAAATAAGTAGGAGACAAGTAATGGATTATAATTATAATCTTTATTATCTGTTGGCATGTATGTGTGTTCCAGACATCGGGGGAGGGGTCACCTGTGAAAGACAAACAGCAGAGTTAGAGTAGTTATGCTATGGGCTCTAAGAATAAATGTTATTGCTATGTTTCTCAACTTACCTTTCCTTTCCTGTCTCCTACTCCCAGGGTGCAGCATTAAAAGAGTCCCCGGGGAAACAACAGCTGCTTTTATAGTTCCGGGAGGGTTCCATCAGATAGGATTGTGCCAGGGGTGGGGAAAATGTTATATAGTTATGTTTGTGGGTTATTGTGGGGTTTGGGGATGGTAGTTAATTTAGATCAGTTAAGTGATGTCATATTGTGGTTTTCATAGTAGGTATATTGCTGGGGTTGGTATGCGGGGGGGTTTATGGGAAATTATTATGATAGAGCAACCCTGTAGTTGGTAGCACCTGAGGGTGGGGAGTATAAAAGGCTGCTTTCTATGCAGTCTGTAAGTAGGGCTGGACAGAGTAACATGTGCCCAGAGGACATGATTTTATTGTTAGGATGTATATTATGAACACTGTAACTTTTTGGAATAAAGGCCCACCAAGTGGATTTTATATATTTCCTGCCTCTGCCTCCTCACTTCTGGTCATGACTGCTCGGTCAATCTAACAAGTGGTGTCAGAAGTGGGATTTTTTTTTTTTGACCTTGGTGAGGAGGTGAAGATGAGGAGAGGAGGAAGAAGAAATGAGGAACAGGAGGAGCCTGATAACGTAGAAGTGATGTCGGGAACTGACCAGGGGGCCACGGCAGTCCCCACCGGGGACACGCTGGAGGAGCTGTCTGGCATGATGAAAACTTTCATGAAAACTCAAGCAGCCAGAGAACAGAAGCATGACAAAGAACTGTCTCGCCAGGAGTTGAGATGGACAAATTTGGAGCTCCAGTTTCGCCAGATTGAGGGCCGAGTACAGGAGATGAGAGGAGAGGACGACGAGGAGCTAGAACTTGGAACGATGGACGATGATGACGGTGGGGGTGATGATGATCTGGAGGTGAGGCCCAGGCGCAGGTCACCTGTACATCGAGACCCAAAACTGTTGCCACTGTCTCCCGGAGATGACATAGAACAGTTTTTAACCACATTTGAAAGAATGGCGCGCGTTTGCCGTTGGCCTCCAGATGAGTGGGCTGTCCGTCTGGTCCCCCTCTTGACGGGGAAGGCCCGTAGTGCATACGTGCTCATGGACATGGCGGACTCAGAAAACTACAAGAAGGTGAGAAAGGCGATTCTTGTCAAATATGAAATCACCCCTGAAACTTATCGACAGAGATTTCGTGCCTTGAACATCCAGTCGGGTGAGACACCCTGTGAGCTATACGCCCGCCTGAAGGACATGTTTAACAAGTGGGTCCGAATAGAAACCACCACCATTAAAGACATGGCTGAACTTTTGATCCTTGAGCAGTTCCTGAGAATGGTGCAGCCAGAAATGGAAGTGTGGATTCGGGAGCATGATCCAAAGACTGCTGATGAGGCTGCCCGCCTTGCGGAAGTGTTCCTCTCTGCCAGGAGGGGCCGCCAAAGCTTTGCCGCCAACCAGAGTGGTCCCCCCGGTTGGAAAAGTAAGTCCTATGGGGATGAGAGGGGTGGTCATGGTCAGGCCCAAAGTAGAAACTCCAACAATAGGCAGGACCCCCCATTTAGACCCACCTATACCAAAAAGCCAGATAGGCCAGAGCTGAGGTGCTATCAATGTGATGAGTTAGGCCACACCCAGTACTCATGTCCTGTTGCTAGACAGAATAAAACTTCTCTTCACTGCTCTGTTCCTAGACCTACTGGGTTAACTGCTGTTAGTCAGGAAAGAGGTCGTATGGTGTCAGTGCTTATAAATGGTCAGCGGGAGAACGCACTTGTAGATTCAGGCAGTTTTCAGACTGTAGTGCGATCCAGCCTAGTCCCCAGAGAACAGTGGACTGATGACAGGGCTAACATTAGCTGTATCCATGGAGACGTAAAGGCCTACCCCACTGCTGAGGTCTATTTGACAGTGGAAGGGCAGACATTTCTTCTTTCAGTGGCACTAGCACCCAAGCTCCCATATCCGGTCATTTTAGGACTTGATGTTCCCACTTTATTAGATTTTTTACAACCCACAGAGCCACAAAATAGCCTGTCTAGTCACAAGTCTTTTACTCCCATTGAAACTGTGTCTGCAGTAGAAGTGGCCCAGGAGTCAGTGCTCTGTAAGGTCGAGTTGGAGGAGGATTCAGGGACCATATCAAAGTCCTGTAATGTGGCCACTAGGGCGCAGAGTGCAAGGGAGGCCCTCAGGGAACTACCGTTTTATGACGCTGAGCTGAAGGCAGGTCCAGAGAAGCCACTACGGTCCAAGACCCAAAAGCGAAGGGACAAATTTTTGGGTACCCCTAGGGAAAGCGCAGAGTTGCCCAAACCCGACCACCCCTTAGACATGGACATTCCCCCTGATGTAGGTGTACTGCAGCGACAGGATCCTACACTGAAGTTATGGTTTCAGAAAGTATCAGAGGTTGAGGGGCGCAAACAGGCAAGGGTAGGCTGTTTGGAGGGAGCGACCTACGTAATTAAGAAAGGCATTCTGTACCAGTGTCAGGGCAGTAGTGAGGCCTTAGCATTACCCCAGTCCCTCAGGCATACAGTCATGGAGCTAGGCCATTCAGTTCCTTGGGCCGGGCATATGGGGTTTTACAAAACATTGCGCAGAATCAGTAGCCGATTTGCATGGCCAGGCATGTACACCCAACTTTCACACTTTTGCAGCTCATGTGACACATGTCAGATTACCTCAAGGAGGAGAGTAGCGAAGGCCTCCTTACAGCCATTGCCCATTATTGAAACGCCCTTTGAAAGGATAGGCATGGATGTAGTAGGACCTTTAGAAAGGAGCGCCTCAGGTAACCGTTTCATTTTAGTTATTTGTGACTATGCCACTCGTTACCCAGAGGCATTTCCCCTGAGGTCAGTCAAAGCCAGACACGTGGCAAATTGCCTATTACAGTTGTTCTCCAGGGTAGGAGTAGCCAGAGAGATCCTCACTGACTGTGGAACTAATTTCTTGTCTAAATTATTGCAACAAGTGTATCAGCTGTTAGGTGTAAAAGGGATTAAAACCACCCCCTATCATCCCCAAACGGACGGGCTAGTTGAGCGGTACAACCAGACCCTAAAGGATATGCTGCGCAAGTTTGTGTCTCAAACAGGCTCCGACTGGGACCAGTGGTTGCCATACCTTCTTTTTGCCTACCGTGAGGTGCCACAAGCTTCTACTGGGTTCTCCCCTTTTGAACTGCTTTATGGACGGCAGGTGAGGGGGCCCCTGGACCTGTTGAGGGACTACTGGGAGGAGCCAAAGGGGCCAGGGGAGGATGTTGTTTCATACGTGGTGAAGATGAGGGAAAGACTGGAGAAGATGGCTGCTCTGGCAAAAGAGAACATGGTCACTGCTCAAGAGAGACAGAAAACGTGGTATGACAAGAATGCCAGGGAAAGGGTCTTACAACCAGGACAGAAAGTACTGCTGTTGCTACCGTCATGTGAAAGTAAGCTGCTGGCAAAATGGCAGGGGCCTTATGAAGTCACCAAACAGATCGGTAAGGTCACCTATGAAATCTATATGCCAGACAGAGTGAAAAAACATCAAAACTTTCACATTAACCTGTTAAAAGAATTCCATGTCCATCCAGATCCAGAGCCAGTTGTACAACAGTTCCTCATCCGACCTGCGGTGGTGGAGGAAGTGGAGGAGCTGGTGTTCCCGACCAGCACAGCAGAACCCAGCCCAGTGGGTGTGACTCATCTCACAACCCCACAGCAGGAGGAGATGAAAGCTCTACTAGATCCTGGGCTGTTCCAAGAGCGACCAGGGTTCACCAATCTAGTCCACCACAACATCTACCTTGAAAAGGTGGCACCCTGCCGGAAGAGAAGCTACCGTATCCCAGAGCGGTTAGTGCCAGCCTTGCAGCAAGAGATACAGATGATGTTGGAGATGAAAATCATTGAAGAATCGAACAGTGAGTGGTGCAGCCCTGTGGTCCTGGTGCCGAAGAAGGACGGCTCTTTAAGATTCTGCATTGACTTCAGGCACCTAAACTCCATTTCTAAGTTTGATTCATACCCGATGCCCAGAATTGATGAACTGCTAGAGAGGGTGGGTAAGGCAAAGTTTATCAGTACATTGGACCTGAGTAAAGGGTATTGGCAGGTGGCCTTAGCACCAGAAGCCAAATCACTGACTGCCTTTACAACACCTTCTGGTCTGTTCCAGTTTCGAGTTATGCCATTTGGCCTGCATGGTGCCCCTGCAACATTCCAGAGGCTTATGGACCAGGTCCTGCGAGATGTCTCTGGATTCTCTGCAGCCTACCTTGACGATGTGGTGGTCTTTAGCCAAACCTGGGAAGAACATCTGGCCCACCTACAACAGGTCCTCCATCGGATCAGGGCTGCTGGGCTGACAATCAACCCCCGTAAGTGCGTATTGGGGAAAAGGGAAGTGGAGTACCTAGGTTACGTCATTGGGGGCGGAGTCATCCGACCTCAAGTGAGTAAGGTGGAGGCTATTTCATCTTATCCTATCCCAACCACGAAGAGGAGACTAAGGTCCTATCTGGGGCTAATTGGTTGGTATCGCAAATTCATACCGCACATATCAGAGCGAGCTGCTGTCTTGACAGACCTAACTAAAGACTCTGCACCAACCAAGGTCCGGTGGACTGAAGAAAGTGACAAAGCCTTCAGAGACTTGAAACAGGCAATCAGTACCGAGTCCGTTCTACACAGTCCAGATTTTAACCAGCAGTTTACCCTTCAGACAGATGCCTCGGGGGTGGGCCTTGGGGCTGTGCTTTTACAGGAAGCGGAAGGGGAGCTGAAACCGGTTTTGTTCCTCAGTCGGAAGCTGCTGGACCGTGAGACCCGGTACTCAACAATTGAGAAGGAGTGCCTGGCCATGAAGTGGTCTATTGAGACGCTGAGATACTACTTGCTGGGGCGCAAGTTTATCTTGGAGACAGATCATCGGGCACTCCAATGGTTACATAAGATGAAGGATGCAAATATGCGCATTGCTGGATGGTACCTTTCTTTGCAACCCTACAACTTTACTGTCAAGTACCGGCCAGGGAAGTCCAACCAGGTAGCTGACTGGTTGTCCCGTAGGTCCGAATGTTGAGGTACTGTGCTTCTGGGGGGAGAGGGGGAAGGTAATGTAACGGAGGTCCTCTTAATCTCCGTTACGTTACAGGACTTTGGGATATGTTCATGTATATGACGGGGGACACACAGTTATACATGGTATGATATTGCACATGATAAATAAGTAGGAGACAAGTAATGGATTATAATTATAATCTTTATTATCTGTTGGCATGTATGTGTGTTCCAGACATCGGGGGAGGGGTCACCTGTGAAAGACAAACAGCAGAGTTAGAGTAGTTATGCTATGGGCTCTAAGAATAAATGTTATTGCTATGTTTCTCAACTTACCTTTCCTTTCCTGTCTCCTACTCCCAGGGTGCAGCATTAAAAGAGTCCCCGGGGAAACAACAGCTGCTTTTATAGTTCCGGGAGGGTTCCATCAGATAGGATTGTGCCAGGGGTGGGGAAAATGTTATATAGTTATGTTTGTGGGTTATTGTGGGGTTTGGGGATGGTAGTTAATTTAGATCAGTTAAGTGATGTCATATTGTGGTTTTCATAGTAGGTATATTGCTGGGGTTGGTATGCGGGGGGGTTTATGGGAAATTATTATGATAGAGCAACCCTGTAGTTGGTAGCACCTGTAGTAGGGGGTACTAAGCACAAAAAATGGCCAAATCGTTACGCGGCGGATAAAAGCATGAAATTTGATACAGATGTCCCTTGGGTCATCCTAAAACATCCTAGAAGGGGTGCCCAAAAAAATCTTAAACAGGAAGTGACTTATGGACAAAATTCAAAATGGCCACCTAAACTGTTGACCGTTGACTCAAAAGACACCAAAAGAATCTCCAAAAAGCATAAAATGTGGCACATATGTCCCTTGGGTCATCCTAAGACATCCTAGAAGGGGTGCCCAAAGGAATCTGAAACAGGAAGTGAGTTATTGACTAAATTGAAAATGGCCGCCTAGTGTTGTCGATTGACTCAAAAGACAACTAAAGAATCTCATAAAAGCATACAATTTGGCACACATGTCTTTTTGGTCATCCTAAGACATCCTAGAAGGGGTGCCCAAAGAAATCTTAAGCAGGAACTGAGTTATTGACAAAATTGAAAATGGCCGCCTACAGTGTTATCTATTGACTCAAAAGACAACTAAAGAATCTCATAAAAGCATACAATTTGGCATACATGTCCCTTGGGTCATCCCAAGACATCCCAGAAGGGGTGCCCAAAAAAATCTTAAACAGGAAGTGAGTCATTGACAAAATTGAAAATGACCGCCTACAGTGTTGTCGATTGACTCAAAATACAACTAAAGAATCTCATAATGGCATACATGTCCCTTGGGTCATCCTAAGACATCCTAGAAGGGGTGCCTGAAATTATCTGAAACAGGAAGTGAGTTATTGACTAAATTGAAAATGGCTGTGTACAGTCTTGACAGATGATGCAAAAGACACTCATAAAAAATAATCTCATAAAAGCATGAAATTTGGTACAAATGTCCCTTGGGTGATCTGAATGCATCCTAAGGGGTGCCAAAAAAAGTTTGAATAGTCTCTCAATGGAAAACACTCCTCCCACACGGGCTGCACTGCTACAATATTCAAATCGAGCAACCAATCTAGCATTTGGTCCAGAAGCCTGAAAGCTATGCAATCTCTACCATCTCCTGACAAATAAATTAAAGTCGCTGATTCGTGGACACCATTATGGACACTCTTGCCAGAGGCTGCTTAAGTTTGTAGAGAAAAGTGTGGCTGCAAAGCTGAGCCCTTCTGTTCGAGAAAGTGTAGATGCCGGGATGCTGGGTTACCTTGCAGAGCATTATGCCAATGTGCTGGTAATTGCGAAATGGCACACATGAATACATGTATTTACTAAACACTAATCACAAAAAAACAGTAATGATCAAGAAGAAAATACATGAGAAGATAGAGTGTAAAACAAGCAAGAAGATGTAGAGTGCAAAATAAATAAGATGCAGAGAGTAAAATAAGAATATGCAGAGTAAGATAAGATGCAGAGTAAAATAAATGAGAATATGCAGAGAGTTAGATAAATAAAGAAGATTCAAAGAGTACAATAACAAAATTATGCAGAAAGTAAAATAAATAAGTGATGTAGAAATGAAAACAGAAGGTAGACTACAAAATACGGCAAGTTATGCACTGCATAACCTGTCGTATTGAGTCTGCATAATATGCAGACTGCCATGGTCAACTGTTTAAACAGCCATTTAGAATTTCTTCAACATGGTCCCTTCCTAAAAAGTTTAATAAACAAGCAAACAAATAAATAACCCCTTCTAGGATATATTAAGAAGCACTCAATGTACGTACCAAATTATACACTTTTATGACGTCCCCTTATGTTTTATTTTGTGTCAACTGCTTTTAGGCGGTCACTTCCTGTTTAAAACCTTTTTGGGCACCCCTTGTAGGATGCGTTCAGATCACCCAAGGGACATTTGTACCACATTTCATGCTTTTATGAGATTCTGTAGGTATCTTGCATCATCTTTCAACACTGTAGGCGGCCATTTTCAATTTAGTCAATAACTCACTTCCTGTTTCAGATTATTTTTGGCACCCCTTCTAGGATGTGTTAGGATGACCCAAGGGACATATGTGCCAAATTGTATACTTTTTGGAGATTCTATAGGCTTTTTGAGTCAATCGCCAACACTGTAGGCGGCCATTTTCAATTTAGTCAATAACTCACTTCCTGTTGAAGACTTTTTTGGGCACCCCTTCTAGGATGTCTTAGGATGACCCAAGGGACATGTGTGACACATTTTATACTTTTTGGAGATTCTTTAGTTGTCTTTTGAGTCAATCGACAACACTAGGCGGCCATTTTCAATTTGGTCAATAACTCACTTCCTGTTTCAGATTTTTTTGGGCTCCCCTTCTAGGGTGTTTTAGGATGACCCAAAGGACATGTGTGCCACATTTTATGCTTTTTGGAGATTATTTTGGTGTCTTTTGAGTCAACGGTCAACAGTTTAGGTGGCCATTTTGGATTTTGTCCATAACTCACTTCCTGTTTAAGATTTTTTTGGGCACCCCTTCTAGGATGTTTTAGGATGACCCAAGGGACATCTGTATCAAATTTCATGCTTTTATCCGCCGCGTAACGATTTTTCACTTAGTACCCCCTACTACTGAGGGTGGGGAGTATAAAAGGCTGCTTTCTATGCAGTCTGTAAGTAGGGCTGGACAGAGTAACATGTGCCCAGAGGACATGATTTTATTGTTAGGATGTATATTATGAACACTAACTTTTTGGAATAAAGGCCCACCAAGTGGATTTTATATATTTCCTGCCTCTGCCTCCTCACTTCTGGTCATGACTGCTCGGTCAATCTAACATATATGTTTATTGAGTTTTTTTTCATAATTTTGAACTTAGTACCTTCGGTTTATAAACCCCTGACCTTATTGCATGTGCCATGCTGGCATGGCATATGCAAGTGAGAACGAAGCACCTTTTAGAATTTCGATGGAGAGTGGAAATGTGAAAAATGGTGCCTAATGCCTAATGGTGGTCTTGAACCCCAAATCTTGGTCTTACAAACCACTGACACAGCTCTCATGCCACAGAAGCAAGAAGCAAGTGTAGAATTTAGATGGAGAGTGAAAATTTGGTGTTTATAAATCTACAAATTGTAAATCTAGAATGTATGAACAGGGGTTTAGTGGAAGGGGGCACGGAGGAGCCACGCTTCCCCACTTCTAAAATTAGAATTTTGGTTTTGGACAAAACCCTGCCATCCATATTTTTTACATAATTTGTCAAAGATTATTTAGAAAACAGAGGTTTTTATTTGATATTTTGAAATAAAGTTACATTTTATGAGAACACTTTCATTCACTTCAAGTGGATTTAGATGTGAAAAAATGTAAAACATTTGACATTTTCAGGCACATTCTGTAATTTTCTTAAAAATGGTTCAAATGTCTTTCCAAATGACATGAAACAAAAATTACAAAAATGTGTTTAACAAACCTGATACATACATTTGTCATCTTGCCAACCCCATTTGACACTGACCCATATGTACAGCATGCGTATGAGCTGTTTGAACTTGTAAGATGTGTGTCATTGGTTGATTTCCAAAAATAAGCAACAAAGTGTGTCCCTTATCATCAGTTCAGTAAGGGACAAGTCTTTTAGTTTCTATAGAAAAAGGACGATTCCTTATTTCAAGGCACGGTTGGCAACCCTAGAAATACCAAACTTATGCTTAATGCTTATCATTGCATGTCCTTGGCTTGGATTCAAGGAGAAACCATCAAAAGGTGTTGATGGAATATTTAAGTTTAAAAGTCTGGTTTCACGAAAAAAACTAAAAAACAATCGTGTGGTAAAAAGAGAGAGAGAGACAGAGGGAAAAAGAAATCCTGAGATATACTGTCCCAGGAGACTGTGTCGTTAGACCTTAATTTGTATTTATCCTCGAGATGGGGTAGGCTAATGACGATAACGAGCATAATTACCAAAATGGAGGTTTTACAGTACCATAATCTAAACTGTCCATCACAAAGAGCAGAAAAGAGCTGCACAATTGTGTGTGTGTGTGTGTGTGTGTGTGTGTGTGTGTGTGTGTGTGTGTGTGTGTGTGTGTGTGCGCGTGTGTCTCACAGCTTATGCACAATTTGTGCTCCATCGTAAGACAGTGTTGTGTGCCAAAAATAGGAGATCTACAAGCTCACAACGTGTCGTATCCGCGACGCATTGTAAGCTTATTGATCTGCTATTTTTGGCACGCAACACTGTCGTGCGATGAAGTATAAATGTGGGCTTTACAGTACTGCTCTGTTAAATGAGGTGGTATTAGCATGCTCTGAAAAGGAGCAGGGGCTGGGGTTGAAGGGAGCAGGTGAAAATCTCACTTTGAATCATTTCCCCTCCCGGTCTCTGCCATTGTTGCCGTCCTCACACATGGCAGAGGCAGAAAGAAAGGATCCTATTATCCCAGCCCAAGCCTGTTCTCCTCGTTTATCGTTTAAAGAGTATGTGTGTGTGTGTGTGCGTGTGTGCGTGTGTGTGCGTGTGTGTGCGTGTGTGTGTGTGTGTGTGGGGTGGGGGGGGGGGTTGAATATTCTGATGGAAAGCAGGGCCTCCGTGGCAGCCTAGCGGTTGTGTGCCAGCTGAAAGGACTTGGCGGGCTGAAGCCGTGCTGGTGCCCACCACCTGCCGAGTCCTTTCTCTGTCCGTCTCTTCTTTCCCTCTCCTCTCGCTTCTTTTTCTCCCTTTCACCCGTTGAACGCTGGGTGACTCAGCAGACCGGGTTCAATTCAAACAGAGGCCTTGTGAAATGAAGTGAAAAGAAGGGTATGAAGAAGAAGAAGAAAAAAAGACAGAAAAGATTAATTTCTTGAGTGGTGTAAAGAAAGCCCGGGAGGGGGTTGTGGGCAGACAGATACATAGGTACTGTATTTTGCCCTACATGAGGGGGGGGGGGGGGAGGGGGGGGATCCTAGCTGCACCTGGCCCTGGATTCTCAAGTGGTTTCCATGGGCATTGAAAAGAGAAATAGCGTTTATCTAACCCTCCCCCGAAACCCACCCCAAAACCCACACACCTTGTCGTAAAGACCACACAGTTTCATGAGTGTGGTAATCATGATAATCACATGCATATGTAGCCTAACCACCTGGCATGGGAAACCAAACATTTACTACTCATCCAAAGGAGACCCCCCCCCCCCCCCAGGCCTATGGTCTTCAGGCAGGACTATCTGATCTTCATAGTGTGAGGCTACATCTAACTTGTGCAGAATTTTTACGTCAGTGGTTTTCTAATCTCAAGACAGATTCAGAACTGAATCTGTCGGCAACTCCCATTACAACTTGTAGAGTTTTTGTTATTAGGAATGAAAACAAAGGACCACCACTGGAAGAGGAGGCCTGAAGGAGAGTAACCGGGCCAACATCTGGTTTCTAAACAGGGAATTGGCAGTGCTCCCAAAGGCAAATTCAAAAGAAAAAAACGTTTTTTCCTTTTTGTTGTCAATGGGTTCCCAGATTGGTGGTTTTCGAACTTGTTTTTACACAAGACACTCCAATGGGAAAATCAAAATCTCAAAACACGTACGCCAATTTATAGCTACAACTGTGGAGCTACAAGCTCGCAAAGCATTGTGAGGTTGTCGATCAGCTGTTTTCACAATTTGTTTTTTAATTGTGGTGATTTTTTTTGTGCCTAATATCAAATGTTCGCCATTTTCGGGTCAGTCCCCCCTATCCAATATCAGGTCCCTTACCGCCCCCCTACACCCAATTAAAATGTAAGCTCTATTTTCATTGTGTATTGTGTTGAGTGTATGAGTAACATCTTTGACATTAAACTGGACTGTTAGTATGTGATTATGTAATTATTAGCACTTCAGGGAGAGAAACAAAGGCCTGTTATGATTAAAAGTAGAATTGTATATGGATGGCAGGCCCTGTCATTCTACCATGGTAACATGTCACCAGCTCTGTCACAGGGATGTCAGGCCCTGTCTCAGGGCTTTCAGGTGCTGACACACACACACACACACACACACACACACACACACACACACACACACACACACACACACACACACACACACACACACACACACACACACACACACACACACACACACACACACACACACACAATGATACTGACCAGATACTGACCAGATACTGAACATGAGCACCTCAGCTCACTTTAAAAAATATTGCTTCCAGCCCAAACTTCTCTGTACACCCCCTGGGGGCCTGTACCGCCCCTGTTGAGAAACACTAGCCTATAATGAGGAAAATAAGGACACCAGGTTGAAAGTGGTTAAAATAGATATTTTTAGGGTATGGAATTTGCCTCTGTATTGGGAAATAAGAAATACTGCTATAATAATGTGTGGTTGTCACAGAATCCCCAAGGCACAGCTGGACTCGTCTCACGGGCCACGGCCGTGGCACCGCTCCTGTGCCTTCTGTTTGGGAACCACTGATATAGAGGCATGTGCGCTTGTGTATACGTAGGTTTTGGCCTCGTCTTCCTTGCCTTGTATGGAGACCTTGGGCATCGTCCCCCAAGGTTCATGCTGAAAACACACTGCAATTCGGAGCAAGCCCCAACCTGTAATGATGCTGCGAGTCTACTCAGCACCCATCAATACTGCTGGGTTATTGATGAAGTGAGTGAGTCAACCCTTGTATCATGCAGTCACAAGACTGTGTGTGTGTGTGTGTGTGTGTGTGTGTGTGTGTGTGTGTGTGTAACGAAATACTGAGATGAGGGTAAAGCACAGTGCAGACACACATCCACATAAAATCAATGAAATCCCACACAAATGTAGATATATACATTGCCTGCAGCGTTGCACCTTTGTGCCAAGACAAGTGTCTTCCCAGCGGGACAGGATGCACTGCATTCTTCCCTCAGGACAGATGAAGGGGGAGGGGGTAGGTAGATGGAGATGGAGGGACCGGCCCCATACGCAAGCAGGAGTAAGAATGAGGGAAATGGATATGAAGGAGAGAAGAGAAGGAACTGGGGGATGAACAGGGGTTAGAGAGGTCTGGATCAGAGGGGCAGCGGTGTTGTGCTCTGCCAGGATTGGGATCTGATAGCAGCGCAAACACACACACACACACACACACACACACACACAACCTGGAGCTTGCAGGCATTAATTCAACACACTGTTAATAATTGATGTGTAGCACAACATTGAAGATATATGCACACACGATCAGAATGCATAAATCCTACTTGTGGTGATCCTTTCTCTCGGTCTCTCTCTCTCTAGGGGAGTGCAACCATCTGGTCTGTATGGCTAGTGGTTCGTCGGCCTGAATACGGATTTATAACTCGTTGTGAGCTTGTAGATCTGCTATAAATCAAGGGTAACCGAGCAATTTTCCGTGGTCCTCTTGTTACTTTTGACTAGGAAATGAAAACCAATACACTGGCCACCAAAGACTTAAATGAAAAATAAATGTCCTGCCCGATTAATTTCCATCATGCGTTTTCTAAATCTTAACTTGGTCTGGAAATACCCGGACATCTTTCCTTCTGGGATTTTGCTATCGGACGCAGTGGTGGTATCTAGTTGCTGCACAGAACTGAAAACAACCAACCACCAAGTAGGCTACGGTCTACTCTCCTTGATGTGATGATTACAAATCATACTTCACATTGACGCTCAACTGGCATTTGAGCTGAAGGTCTGTGACTGAGTGTACCATGCAAAAAAACAGATGTCCATGTCTCCTCACCCACTCTGGGCAAGCCAGGCATCCCTTATTCACATTCCCCAGATTGTAGTGGGCCATCCCAGGCGTGCACAGGCAAGCCGAAACCCACCTGGGCAGACCCTGGTGAATTCCAGTCATTCTCACAGACTCACACTGGGAATCTTGGGGCATGCGACCATTCTAGGAATTTGTACAGTTCTGTCCTTCCCCAGATTTATTTTTCACTTATGACACATAAACAACTCCTTGGCTGGCACAAATAGGGCACTCTGGGTTTTCTCTCAGGGTTATGTCCATCGTGTACCCTCTCACCCGCCTGGTTGACTGTTGTGTTTGCTTGGCGTTAATGTAAGAGAACAGAGAGAGGGGGGCTAGGCAGGGTCGGACTATCGACACCGGCCATTGTTTCTCGGCGACCCCATTCGGGGTCATTTAGCATGTGACACCTCCAGGGGCACACAGTGCATTGCTAATGGCACAGAGCAGCCATAAACGTGCCATCCTCCTCCTCTCTCTCTCTCTCTGACCCCATCCTGGATAATGAGAAACAAGGCAAAAAAGTGAAACCGGGTGGGGTGAAAACGATACGATGGGCTAGAGAACAAGAGGGCACAAAGGGGGCTTGAATTGGAAAAGAGGGAGCATACCTCTCTTACACCCAACGAGGGGCGTGATCAATGGGTTTTGTTTACAGTAAGAGATAGACCTAATTGTAGCTTGCAGGTATGGCCACACCTTGCCTGAGGACTACATGGGAATATTTGAGAGAAAGAGAACTGGCGGGGGAGGGAGGTACTGAAAATGGGCCCTGCATTAACATAACAAGTTGATTTGTGAGTGAGTGCCAGGCATTCTCAACTACCAGTTGGGCTCATCAACCTATTTAGACCTGAGGCCGATTCTAAAAACGCTTTCTTAATCCCGTTCTGAAAAAAACAAAACAAATTATGTTGCCACACACACACACACGGCTTGAAAGGCATGCATGCATGCATACACACACACACACACACACACACACACACACAGCTTGAAAGGCAAAGGCACGCACACACACGCACACACACACACACACACACACACACCTTGAAAGGCATATTAACAGGTCAAGAGCTAAAAGTGTTTCAGTTTCAATCTCTCACACACACACATTTCAAAATGGCATATCTATAGAACAATGTCCATAAAAGCAAAGGTACACAGGAAACCATGCTATATCGATCATACACTTTTTTTTATCATACATACAGAATCACATTCAATAATCTTGAGACTTTTGAGATTTTGACAAAACCAAGAAAAAGTCTCAAAGCATCATGGTTTTTCGATCAAGCTTTTAATGAAAAGATCATAAAATAACAGTTTATTTTTCCTCACTGCTGTACATTAAGACTGCAAGGTTGTGAGTGCTGAGGTCAGCTGTATTACACTTTCTTTTTATGACACTTTGAGTTAGTGAGCCCCATCTCTGTGAAGTGGTGATGGCTCTGACCTGAATACATCGCTCTCTGAGGAGTGGAGATAAAAGAGTCCTGCCCGGGTGCTGCCACTAGCCACAGGGTGGGTCACACAGTCTCACCTTAAATACCACTGTGTGAGTAGAGGAAAACCTGTTTGCAAGTTTACAACTTTAAAAAAAGGGAATGCAACTGTGGTATTAACCCATTAAGACCTGAGGCGATTCTTTAAAAAAATCTAAATCCTAACAGTTTTTGGAAAAAAATCTATCTAATTTTCACGATTTTTCAAAAATAGCAGATCTACAAGTTCATAGCGCGGCACTCGGTGCCGCGCTATGAGCTTGTATATCTGCTATTTTTGAATAGCCAAAGACATCTAAAGTGACACAGATGCGTTCCAGGTATTAATGGGTTAATGTGTGTGCATGAGCTGAAGTGTGTGTGTGTGCATGAGCTGAAGTGTGTGTGTGTGTGTGTGTGTGTGTGTGTGTGTGTGTGTGTGTGTGTGTGTGTGTGTGTGTGTGTGTGTGTGTGTGTGTGCGTGCGTGCGTGTGCAAGGAAAAGTGTTAGGGTGTGTACACCTTTTGCACGGGAAGTATGTCTGCGAAGGGGGAGGGCTTGTCAGCCCTCAATTATTCATAGGCAAAGACCCTACATGTTCATTCCAGGGCCGCTGAGCCCCGGATCCTGATACATTATTGAGAGGCTGTTCATGAAGAAGACGGACCAGCGAGAAGCTTGATACACCCACTTCATGGACAGCTCCTGTAATCAACTTTTCAAGTACGAAGTTTAGCAGCTAATGTCTTGATGTCTTCCATCAACAGAGCGTGTCAATAAGGTTACACCGTGCCGTTATAAATTCAAACACAAAAAGTTAAATGGAGAAAAGTATGCAGTGTAAAAAAAAAAGAGAAAAAAACGCTGTGTCACACACAAAAAGGAGAGAATCCTAAGAACATATAAATGCATGCAGAGATGTAATGGCAAGTTAGCATATTGCTGTAAACACTGAAAGTTTTGAGGTATTTTTTTCTTCTTCTGTAGTCACTACTGCACAATGTCACTAGGAGGTAAAATGAATACTGATGTGGAAAGATGCAAAATGCGGAGGACTCAGTCACCTGGCATGGCTACAGGGACAGCAGAAGGGTCAAAGGGCTAAGTGGCAGGTCAGGTGTCACTAGGGAAAAGCAAGGGACAGTAAAGCTTCATGGCCTCATCACGCTTGGAGTGAGTGGCAACGTACAGGAGTCCATTCATAAACTAGCTTTGGTTTAGCCTGCCAAGGAGGTGAATCTCCATAATAACTGGACAGACCAGCCTCTCAACTGTGGGTAAACCTGGAGAGGATGCGGGGTATCAAAGCGGTTTAAAAGCTGGCCATCAGCCATAACAATGCCAAGAAGTGAGATGGAAAGTTCCAACATTGAGAGCAGAGTACAATCTCACTAAGTTGGGTTTCCTGCTATGTACATTGAGGGTTTTTAAAGCTTTTGTAACACTGCATAAATGATAATAAACAAACAAACAGATAAAGATGACGAGAGGAAGCGGGGCAAACCATCAGTTAATGAGAAATGATATGAGAGCGACTGGGGGTTCTTCCCAGAGGCTTTTGAGAAACGTACAAAGTGCACTTAGTAAAGCTATCTCAACCCACATTTCTAAAAAAAAAAGAAAACTCCACTTCGGAGACACTGAAAAACAAGAGCACGTAAAACAGACAGAAGTAGTGGTGAGTGGTTTAAGACGACAAAAAACCTAACAATAGTCACATAAAAGCGCATCGTCATTCAGAGACGAAGCGAGGCAAGGTGTTGATTGTGTGTATGTTTCAGAAGTGTATGGAGTATGTTTATTTTTTATAGATGGCGTGGCAACACCCAGGTAGAGCATGTTTGTGAAGATACAGTAGCCTCTATTCTGCACGGACGGGTCAGTAACCCGCCTGTCTCCAGACACAAGAAACACAAGGAGTTAAAAATCAATCAATCCTCCCTGTGTGCTGTCATTCAGTGAGTACCCAAGGACACATGGGCACATTAACACCCATAGTGAAATCACATGAAAGAAAAAAAAATACCTACAGACTGTCAGTTATAACTGAGAAAAGAAGATATTAAATGCCATATACCATTTTTCTTTGAGTCTCTGTGATGAGAAAGAAAAATCAGTTCTCCCCCCCAAAAAGTCAACTTCACAGATTATGGTTAATGGCTATGTTTTGCGTCTCATTTTTGATTCTCAGCTTGAAATCCTCAAACAAAAACAAAAAAAAGGGTCCTGCCACCACCTCAGCCTCACACACTGAGAGAATTCTATACAGAGGTGAGGGCAGGACCAGAAATAAATACATTCATCACTGACAACAATAGACATTTGATAAAAAAAGAACACTGTCAATAAGTGTTTGCACCAACTTTGCATGAGGCCCGGCCAGGCAGAGGTTTGTGCTGCTTTTACACACAGAACACAGGCAGCTAAAAAAATCCATAGACTCAAAACATCATAAAAAGCAGAAACAAAATGACATGAACATTCACAGTTAAGACTTTTACCAGAAAAAAAAAAAACGGTTTACATGCAAATAACAAAATCAAAGCTACGATCCTCAAGAAAGGTTTGACAGCTCCGCTGCCCAGCATCAGCGAGGTACCATGAAAGATGACTAAAATAAGCCCCCAAAACCCTTCAAGCATCACCCACCCGACACCCACCTTAAGAAACCCACGCAGCAGAGATAGTCCTCAAGTGCATTTGGGTAAACATGGAGACACAACATAGAGCCAAGGACACTGGCTAACAATGCCTTTTGATTAATATGTCAAGGACACATTGCCCACCCCCCACCGTTGCTGTCCCATCTGAAGACAGGCCAGAGGGCAGGGGGGACGGGGTGTGCAGGGTCAACCCAAAGCCAGCTGGCAAAGAGGGGGACGCCCCGAAACTACACATCCAACCCCCTCTACCTAATAGAATATGCAGCAGTTCACACCGCATGTTTGAAGCTATGCTTTTGTTTTGGCAGCAACCTCTGTGGAAAAGCATCATCTTTTTCTTTTTTTTACATTACACACAAAACCACCTCTATGACTGGCCGAGCCTCGACTGAGGTCTGTAAAACTGTAAAAGTTTATGTAAACAATGAGATAAATATGTATCTTTTTAGAGCCACACATGGTTCCATAATCATTCAAATGTGCTTTGGTTTAAAAAATAGTTTGTGGATTTGGGTATGAGCTTTTTTTTTAAATCTTAGTTCTTTGTACAACTTTGCAACTATTTCTGAACATATCGCCTGATTTATATTAAGTTGTGTGCCAGTGTTACGCACCGAAAATAGCACATCTACAAGCTCACAATGTGTTGCGCTGTGACATGTTGTGAGCTTGTTGCTCTGCTATTTTCGGTGCACAAAACAGTGCACAACCAAGTATAAATGAGGCATATTGTGTTACTAACTAAAATGTAGACTTGTTTTGAGCTGCCAGGCCTTTGTCAAGGCTCTTTGTGTTAGTTGAAAAAGTACCCCCCTTTTTGTCTTAAATATGAAACTAGTGTTTTGCTTTTCCCATGATTAAAATACAGAGAAATCGATACAATACTATGTCTTACAAATGTAGCTGAGAGTCCTACATTCATAGTTGCAGAACAATCCCTGAAGTATCTGAGTAGTAGTAGTAGTAGTAGTAATAGTATGGTCACAGTTTGGAGTTCGTAGTTTTCTTCTTTCGTCAAACGAGTAAACGTTTGACTGCAGCTGCAAAGTTTTTCTTTTTTTTTGCAGAGATGGCTAGAGATCTTGTACAAAAACACCGTTTGCATGACAGACTTTACGCTGTACTGCAGTAAGTGCTGACAAGTACAATAACGTTTGAAGGCAATGCATTGTGGACTCCCTCTCAAGCTACAAGAGATCACAAGCAAAATAAAGGAAACAGGCGCTAGAGAGCATGTCTGTGGGTAGGGGCGGGGGGAGTGTCAGAAATTCATAAATTTATCATGCAATCACTAAGCAGTAACTGCTTTACAGCAAGACACCAACATAACATTGTAACAACTCTGGGAGTCCAGGACGCAGGTACCTTAAACGGTAGTGATGCTTGTTTGACTGTAGCTGCATCCCTATGATAACAAACATTTCACAGACCATAACATGAGGACAAAAGAGGAATAGAAATGGAAAAAAAGGGATAAACAAAAACAAGGGGGGAAAAGGTTAAAAACAACAACTGAGGAATGCCTATAACAAAAACCTGTACTGAAGGTTCATGCTCCACAGTGTAACTGTTAGGAGTATAGATACACTGGACAGTTTTCAGTGGGACCGAGTGACCATAGAGGGGACAAAGTCCCTTCACTTTACAGTTGCTTACAGTTAATTAAAGCTAAAGAGGCGATTCTTTAACATGATAGATCCATTCTGGGGTTTGAGGGAATACAATCAGTACAAATGGATGCTGCACGAAATGGATGGGTTGTTCCAACTGTCCAGTGCATTTCTCTCCCTTCTTGTTACAAGTTTTCACAAGTCTGGCAAAAAAAAAAAAAAAAAAAAAAACCTTAACAAGCAAACTTGAACTTCACATTAAAATTGTGATTATAATTCCTATCTTTTTTCTTTTTCTTTTTTTTTTTAGGTCTGAACAGAACACATACAATGTCATCAAGTCCTGTTTTTAAAAATCAGGGAATATAAAGTGATAAGGACTCTGGATACAAACAAAAAGAGAAAAACATGTCCAGGAAACATGTTTTAAACTTTACAGTTTCTTTAGGTTGTAAAGTTTTACATTAATACCAGCCCACCAATCAGCACAAGCTTTCCTTGCAAACCGCACAAGAAACTCTCTCCTCAGCCTCAGAGTCATTGGTCAAGATTCCATCATAAGAGTGGATTTCTTTATCTGGACTTAGAATATAATCATAAATTGTTTTTTTATACAGTAAAAAGAAAAATCAAAAGTGAAATAATTTAGTATGCTATATATCTTAAGTACATATTTTTTTTATAACTTTGGTTATGAACTTGTCTAGCAATGTTTGTTAGTCAGCTCTGTCCTCCTCAACATTCATAAGATCTTTGGAACACTGTGCATCTAAACTAACTAACCACTATTGGCTCCAGGCGGGAAGCTACAGTACATTGTGAAGTGGGGCACATTGAGCAGAGCACCCAGAAAAGCTATATTTATGACAAGTTAAAAACAAACAGCTAAAAGCAATGTTAACGTGTAAAATCCATAAGCATTAAAAACCTGTGTTGAGAGATGGGCAGGTTAAAGCATCAGGTGAAAAGTAACCGTAATCTACACACTTTATACAATTAATTACATAGGAACTTTCAACTAATCAACATAGAGTTTGTAAGAGTAATCAGAGGTAGCGAGGTCACAAGCCTATACAAATAGACTTCTTTTTTCTGAGGGGAGGAAAGCTATACAGACAAAAAAATAAAATAAAACGTACCCACTGAACGTAAATGTTCAGTCTACAACACCTTCTCCCTCCCCAGTAAACTAACCCCCAACCCACCCCTACAACCCCCCATCCCCTCCACATGAAATTATCCCCAAGACCTTCCAGTTTGGACATTCACTGAAACATTACTTTATTTTTAGTTCTTCTAAGCAAAACAAGTACCTCGAGGGGTTTGTTTTTCGTTCCCGCGTTTCACTCTCGGGAGTTCTAGGAGGCAAAAAAGCCCCAAAACTTAACAAATAGCATCCTCTCTCTATATACCCCTTGCGAACAGCTGGAAAGAGGATTTTGACTGTTTGTAGTAAGAACAAAAATCTGATCCAACGGGTCAGCCTACCTGGAACACCCCCCTTTCAGGACTTCAGTTAAAGCAAGGAGATGGTCCCGAACCCTAGTAAACCCCCCCTCCTCTTTCACACAGAACCCCATCGCCAGCACGACCAAGAATAAAGCTGTCTGGGTAAAAAATAATCTTTGCTTCTGAATTATTGCCTGTGGTGTTTGCATGGGTTTTTTGGTCAATGTGATATTTACCGGGAATATTCTGAAGTCAACGTTGGTGGGGGAAAACACAAAGGACTCCAAACTCCCACAGGAGGGAGTCTGTTGAAGGGGTGTATGAGGTGTGTGTGTGTGTGTGTGTGTGTGTGTGTGTGTGTGGAGGGGAAAGGTGGTCGCCCACATTCACATTTACCAAAACTTGTACAACACAGTCATGCCACTCCAGCATGGCTTGGCCACTTTACAGACAGAGGAGTACATCGACCCTCCAGATCTCCTGAGAGGTGAGAAGACGTCATCTGAGGTGTGGCTGATATAAGGGGGCTGATGCGATCCCACCATCATTCAGACCCCCGTTCCACTGGCCAACAGCTACATCATATACTTGGCTGTAGTGGTGGAGGATGGAGAGGTGGGGGAGACTAGACTGGAATCAATATGTAGAAACGTGTTTGCGTGTAAATGTGTATGTGTGCATTTCTTTGCTTGCGAAATGGAAAAAAAAAGAATAAAATAGAGCAAGATTATTTTTTCTTTTTTCTTTTCCTTTCCCAGAGTTCTTTGGCTTGATGCGTTGTTTTTTTTCTTCTAAGTGGGCGAGGTGTGCATTCTCAGGTGGCTGATAAGGTTGCGCTGTTGGGTGAACTTCCCCCCGCATAGCTGGCATTCGTACGGCTTTTCGCCCGAGTGGACGCGCATGTGCTCCGTCAGGCGGTATTGGCGCGTGAAGCGCATGCCGCACTCCTCACACGCGAACGGCTTGAGGCCCAGGTGGCTGCGCATGTGGCGCGTCATGGTGCCCCTCTGGGTGAACATCTTGCCACAGATGTTGCAGGGGAAGGGCCTGGTCAGCCAGTGGCTCTTCTCGTGTTGCCTCAGCGTCGCGGGGTCTTTGTAGCTCTTGCTGCAGACGGTGCACTTGAAAGGCCGCGGCTCAGAGCCGCTGAAGCCGGCGGGGCCTACGGGGGCCGAGAGGTCCTCGGCCTCCTCATCTTCCTCCTCCTTCACATAGGTCCCGCTCTCTTCTTTGATGTACAGCTCATCCTCTGTGTGTGCCTCCACATGGGCATTGAGCTGCTCGGAGCTGGGGAAGCCCTTCCCGCACGGGATACAGACATAGAGGTTGTCCCCAAACGCCGGCTCAAAGCCTTCCTGGCGGTACACATAGTGGGCGCTGTGCCCTCCTCCGGTGCCTCCCTTTCCTCCTCCGCTTTCTCCGTCACTTTGCCCACTTTCCTCGCTGTGGTCCTGGCCGTTCTCACCACCCTCCTCTTCTTCTTTACACTGGAAGGACTGGTCGGAGGCAAAGCCGCTGCCTCCAGCCCCACTGCTGGAGGAGCGGCCCTCTTTGGGCCCCACAATGACCCCGTTGACCAGGGGCCGCTCCTGCTCCTCAGACTTAAGACCAGAGGCATCTCTCTTAGGCCACTCCTTCTTGCGGGAGACCTGCCGAGTTCGCTTGCTGGGCGGCGGACCGTCGGACTGGTTCTGGGCTTCCTCTGCCGCCTTCGAGGTGGGGGTGAGCTCTGTGGGCTCTGGACCACTATGGTCCAGGCCTGGCAGGGTGGTGGTGGAGTCGTCCAGTGAGGCACTGTTGGTTGTGGATACTGAGGCAGATTGAGGGGACTCTTGGGAGTTGCTGTGCGGGCTGAGAGCGTCAGTGGCCATACCTGCAGAGGGAGGGCTCTTCTTGGACAGATCCAGTCCGAGGTCTGGCTCCCCGGCGCTCCCGCCACTGCTGAGGTTGCCGTTGCTGCTGCCGTTGCCGCCATTGCCGTTCTTCCCGGAGCTGCCGACGAACATCTCGTCGTCCGAGAGCTTGTCCCGAAGGCCTTCGTCTGGCTGTGGCTGGTCGGCATCTGAAGGGGTTGGGGTGTAGTGGTTATTAGGCCCAGCAGGGGTGGAGGAGGAAAGGCGCTGGTTGTTGAGGCGTAAACGGCTGAGGGGACCCGGGGTGGAGGGTTTTCCTGGCAGGGGCTTCCCGCCACTGCGCTTGAGCTTCTTTCTGCACAGGGCGGCGAGGTCATGGAGCTGGAGGTAGCTGGCTGCGGTTAAGAGGGCACTGTAGTTCTGCTCGTTGCTCTGCTCCGACGAGGACATGAGCTTCCCAGTGTAGATGAAGTCCAGGACCTGCCTGAACACGGAGGGGTTGACCATCTCCGTGTCCAGGTTGATGAGGTTGTCGTGGAGGACCAGGGATTTGAAATATATGCTGCTGGCCGCCAGGATGTTCTTGTGGGCACGGAAGAGCGCGTTCTCCACCACGATGATGACATCACACAGGAAGCCCTTGGCTCTCTGCTGGTTGAGTTGCAGCAGCAGTTGTTTGGCATGATTTGGCAGTTCCATTTCCACCTTCCTTCTCTCTCTCTCTCTCTCTTCCTACACGAGCACCACCTGAAGCTGAAAGGGGGAAAAAAAATAAGAAAAAAAGGATACGGTTAACGTTACCAGAAATTTACACTGAAAGAAATCCAGGCTGGGTGTAGGTTTTGATAGTGATACGTTATTGATCATATAAATACTAGCACTACTTTTTTTTTTACAGGAAAGACAACAGAAATAAGAGTGATTCTTGAAAGAAATCGAATGATTCCGAGTCTCAAGAGAATACTCCCAATCTAGAAGAGACTTGGATTCATTACAGGCTTAAAGCATGAATCGGTTAGCACGTGTCTAACGGATCATTTCAAGATCTCCCAAGATGTATTTCAAACCTTAGTGAGAGCACATACATCGAAGCTTTTAAACCTCATGGGGAAATTAGTAAACACTAAACAGTCAGCGCAGCATGCCACATAATCACTGTGGCTGGGAAACGGTGGCCCTTCCCTCCCTCTCAGCGTCCTTTTTCAAACAAATTGCCACACTGCATGTATCAGGTTCTGAACCATACACCGTGCCACTGTTCTGGCACAAAAGCCAAAAGGGGTGGGTAGGAAGAAAGGGTAAAATAGCTACTTTTCTAAGCTACCTGCTCTCAGCTTCTTGTCCGTATCTCCAGAGCGCAACTCCAGTTTCGGTGGGGTGCCCTCTTTGGAGGGCTCGGCTCATGCTACTCTCCATTAGGTCATGGTAATGTCAGCCCGTGCCTATTGTCTGGGGGTGGGGGTCGGTGGCACTGCAGGGCCGGGGGGAGGGATTAGGTGACACCTGAGCAGGTAAAACTACACAGAGCTGGGGCAGAGGGAGGGGGTCGAGGGAGGGTGTGGCTCAAAGACAGCTACAGCACCACCCGATCCTCGGAAGAGGCCCTCGTACAGAACCGGGGCTGATGAATCTCATTCTGTGTTTTACTAACCTACATATTAAGTACCCATTCAATCACATTGTATTCTATTGGTAAAGTGTTAGATTATAATGGAAAGTATACATAGTGTCCCTCCCATTGACTACGAGTTAAGTGTAATGTGTGTTTCGACTCAAGCAGGAAGGTCCATCCCTGACCCCTGTTCTACATGCTCTCTTTAGCCTTCAACATGCTGGCAAAATGTTCATACAGCCTTAATGCCACTGATCACAGTCTGGTATACCGCATTACAAGAGATTATGCTGTAATGCAAAGAGACACTTTACTCGAGCCATAAATACATGAAAATGTACCACTTCTACCCCATGCCAACCTAGAGATTTACTTTATTTAGCTCGTGTAATGCACAGCAGGGAAGACTGGAGTGGTTCCAAACTTTCGGCAAAAGTGTCAAGAGAAAACCCTTGGATGCAAACAAATGCAGCAGAACTCTGTTTATACAAAACCACTATCTGGGATAGGGGCTTGTCAACTGACTGAAAATGTTTTGACTTGTGATACACAGAGCCAAAGCTTAAAACCGCAGGTTTCAAAGCGGCCTACACAGCCTGGCAAACTATTTATTATAGAATATGCGTAATATACGAATATACAATTGCATGTCATTGAAAACTGCACTTTTGCATCACTACATTTTCTTAAATACACCATGAAGTTGAGGCGCCTGAATTTTAGTACAATTTATCAGTCTGCTTTACAATATATGTAAGAATTCTGTCAACTTCTGACATTTAGAACAAATAATTATCAATTTTATTGATTCTTGATATTGTAGAGAGCGTCACAACAGTTTGCAACGCTAACATGAAGCTTATGAAATAGTTAAGCAAACACTGCATTTAGCTAACCTCACATATTGGGTATAAGAGAAAACAAAAAAGTGTTGATATTGAGCCATATTGCCATTTAAAAGCATTATACAAGAGGGGGTGGGGGACTGCAAAGGCTGCTTCCTGAAAGACCCTGCTAAAAAAGACACAAGACAAAATGGGGAATACTGAACTAAAACTGGTTGGCTGGCTGATGTAGCAATCCAGACATACTGTGTTGTGCTCAAATAGCAGGGCTGGCTGATACAATCAGCTGGAGTGATCATTACGCTCTGGCCCAGGCCTGGGCTTGCCTCCTCTGCGTTGACACTTCTACCCATGGTCTTCCCCTCCCCCTCTCATTCTCCTGTTTCTCCTTTCTTTTCTCTCTCCCTCCATTCTTTCATCCTCACCAACCTCACGAGGGGCACACAAACCCCAAGGAAACGTTCACCCCAGGCATACCGCTGGCGAACGTGAATCCTAACGCCTGATTTATACTTAGGTGGTGCGCCACGTTGCACACCGAAAATAGCAGATCTACAAGCTCACAATGTGCCACGCTGCGACACGTTGTGAGCTTGTAGATCGGCTATTTTCAGTGCACAACCAAGTATAAATCATGGTTGAATGAAGCCAGTTTATAAACCCATAACCTGCATCAGTGGTTACTGGCTAGGGCAGGATGTGCTAAATGGGTGACCAGCATGGAACCCTGTAGGCAGTCTGGGTGGACTGGTAGAGGGCAAGAAATAGAACGGCCTCTGACATGATGCCAACCAGGAAACCATATCAGTCAGTCAGTCAGACAGACACACACACACACCTCTGCAGGTTGTATGGGGGGATTCAATAGGCTTTTCCAGCAAACCTACGTAAAAGGGGGCAGGGCTCAGACGAATCCAGCTCAGGAGGAGAAAAAAAAGAAAAGCCCCTTCCCCACCCCACCCCCCATCACCCACACAGCTACCCTTTCTCCCAGGCCCCTCCTGTGTTGTGCTGTGCTGTGCCGGCTGGATTCCAGGGAGCTGCTAATGGATTATGGCTGATCTATATGCAGCAACGGTGGGACACGTGTAGTGCCAGATCCCCGTACTACTGGTACTGCCCAGGAGAACACAAGACTTAATGCCACGGGGGGGCAGATAGGTGTGCACCAGGGTAGGTCGCACTCCCAACTTACACTATGCTCTTGGCACAAGGTGCGGACCGGACATTTTCAGTACTAAGGCCCATGTTAAAAGTGATTATGCAACCTCTCCAATGGGAAAGTATCACACAGACTCATGTTAGGGGATAGATCCAGTTGCTGTAATGAGGGATGGGTATCCATTAAAAACAGCAAGGAGCACAACAACAGAAAGCAGGTCACATCTCCCAGGACTGCAGAGACAGAGGGTACAACTCCCAGTCCAGATACGAGTCATGTTAAATGAGTGCAATATCTCCAAGGAGCTGGATCACTACACTCAGTCCCTTGAGAGAAGTGGTGTGAGCTGGCAGGAAGGGCTGAGAGATGGCAAGATGGCTGCTCAAGAGGGCCATAATGAATTATTGACACCACCAGTGAAATGACACATTCTGAGACCAAATATGGCACCACATACCAACCATGGCCAACCCTGGGACTGGACTGGGGACCAGGGGTAGATGTTGCCCTTAAGCATAGGCACCGGATCAGCTTACCCTGCCCGCAATCTTAACCTTTTCAAAAACTGACCCTGGCTTAATGATACATGGGACGGAGGGGGGAAGGCAACCTCATTTTAAAAACACAGTGCCCTTACTGCCTACACTCAAGACATGACCGTGTCAAGCACCTAACTTGTGTGAGGTACCTCTGACTCATACAAGCAGGTGAGGCTTTAACCATCTGTTGTTGTTGAGGTGGCACTGTACATTTAATTTACACAGACCATATAGACATGCCTATGGAATCAGGATAAGACTATTATGTCAGTGTGTGACTGAATACAAATTATGGAAGATTAACATGAAGTTGCCCCACAGCAATGAATCTCCTTCAAATAAAGAAGAAAACTGGTTACAGTGGTAAGCTGGGTGATCTGGTTTGTCTTCATTTGCTGCTTCCTCTCTTTAAAAACCTTCTCCACTGAAGTATGAGGGGCCAAACAACAGGGTAATAAATCTATCTGGTCTTTCTGAGTCAGTGTCCGTGCAGAGAAGGGGACTGCCAGAGTGGAGAAATCTGGACTAGTCTCCAGAATAGAGGGCAGAAAAAAGGAGAGTGAGGGCAGAGGTGAGGCAAAGTCCAGTGGTGCAACAACTAGTAAAGAACACACACCCTATGGACTAATGCTGACGGCCAACAAATCAACTTGAATCTTTCAACACATTTAAACCCTTTCCTTTATTGTAACATTGGAACAATATACAGTGATGCCTCTGTAGATGTGAGGTAAGGCCTGTTTGAAGCACATATATCCATAATCACACACACATGCATTTACATGTGTGTATGTATGTACACACACCCACACACACACACACACACACACACACACTATACATACATATTAGTGTGCACAACTAAAGGTTCTGCTGCATAGACAGACTCCCACTCACCCACTCCCCCCCTTCCGTATCTGCTGGTGGGCAAAGGGAGTGGGGGAGGGTCTGGGGGGGATGGTACAAAGCCAGTTTGAAATGCAAACACCTAGCAACCAGCTCACGGCCATTTCAACATGGCCAACGGGCTGCTGCTGCATGGGCAAGGCTGAACCCTGTTGTAATCAGGGGTGTTGCAATTATCCTGAGTTTCAGTTTCCCCTGCAGTGAAAGGGTGGCCTACAATACAGCATTGACATGAAACAGAATAGCAGCACCTTTAGCCTACACATTCAATAGGATCCTCTGCACCTGTGTAATACACACCTATATAAAGGGCAGAGTATACATGTATGTATTTGGTTAAAAAAAGGGGGGGGGGGAATATTGGTATATATTAAGTTCACAGTAAAATCCTCAGTGCCAATTTAACTTTGAGAGTGTAAACATTGAGGATTTAAACGTGTAATAGTAAATATAAAAGAACTGTTAGACTAGCTCTAGGTCTATACTCAGTGGTTGCCACTTCACAGCAACTAAACATTTCTTGTATGAAAATGTTAATTAAAAGGAAAACTTAATTTGAAATCATCATTTGGAATGATGTTTTCCTGAAATGGATAATTTTCTTCATTGCTTTAGCATCTTGTGAACATGTACAGGTATCATATGTAGGAAATGTATGTTTTGTTAAGTAGTTAAAGCAGCCTGTAGGTTTGTGATGATTACATAACATTGGCTGATGACAATGGTTGTTTTCTTTTTTTCCATGATGCAAGGTGTGTGACATACTATTTTTCTGGTAGTTTAATAGATGTAATAGTCAACATGTATATTTTTCAGCAAATTCCACCAGACACTTTTAACCAAACTTAGTAGCAGACCTTCATTCGTAATTCATGCTAGGCTGGATTGCGAGCCATGTTTTATAGTTTACAGTACACAATAGAGTAAATAAGGGTTACTGCTCCTTACTCTGTGGCAGCTGCAAACACTAGTGGAAACGTTTTTCTGCGGAAGTGGTGCTATTGTGTTTTTGTTTTTTTATTATATATATTATTATTTTTATGATATAATAGTCATATCTAATATCTCATTTAGTGAATAATATGGACTTCGATAAAATAATTTCCTGAGATAGTCATAATTATATATTTAAAGCATCACTAACAACTCTGAAAAGCCACCCAATTCTGTGCATCATATCATTGCAAAAGCTACTGGAAATAGGTTAAGTCCTGTAATACAATATCTCAGAAAACACAGAAAGCCCATAGGTAAAGGCTGACCTCAGAAATTAGAGAAATCCTGCTGAATTATTCGAAACAAATGCTATTGAACAGGTGCAGTGACCCTGGTGTTGTATGGCTTGGGGGGGGGGGGGTGCAGGGGCATTTACAGTAACCCTGCTACAGCCAGAGTATAAGACGTCCCCAATTAAGCCCCATTTTCCATCAGGCAGGTCAGCCATGTTGAACACAAACAGAGTCCTGCCCAGGGTGCAGTGGAATGAAAAGAGTCCTGACCATTTCATCACAGGAGGGAGCCTTTGCTATCCTAGATGTGCCAGTGCAGTATTGGCTAGAGAAGAAAAGGCAAGCACCCCCCCCCAACACACCACACACACTTACAGCTACATTTCTGGTTCGGTGACTGATCAGATCGCTTTGTATCGCTTTGTGTCGCCTCATGTCTATGCTCAAATTTGAGCTCAAACACGCCACATAAACTACAGCTGATGGTCAAATTGTGTATTTTCTGCACCTGCAAGAGAGAAATGCCTCTCCATACCAAGGGGTGGTAGTAGTTATAATCTAAAAAGAAAATAGAGCATCATGGGAGGACAATTGGGAAGTTCAAAACAGTGGGTTGCGCAAATCCAGTTTGTTGCTGGTGCTGGACACTGAGTGATAGTTCAAAAGAATACACTTTTGAAAGCTTCCCCAGAAAACGAGAAGATAGAATCTGCAGCCTTAATCATCACAAAAGGCCTTTTCAGGTTAAAAAAAACAAACATGATTATTACACAAATATCGTCTAAAACCGATATATATCAGTTCGATACCGATACTGCATTTTAAGGCCAACATCGGCACCGATATGATGACCGATTAATCCATCCCTAGTGTTTAGTTTACTTAAAATAAAATAAAAAGACATGATGGTACAACGCTTCGGCCAGTTGGCCTTCATCAGGACAGGCCTTCATCAGGACAATTGGGAAGACAATAACAAACAAACTGAGCATTTTCACGCCAGCCTGAATCATGTTTATACAGTCTCTTATCTGCTCAGAATACGAACTGAGAATATTGTCTGTAAATTTGCAACTGGCACTAGCATTTTGTTTACATCAATACTGCATCTGTGCCCTGTCTTTATCAGTTGCTGGATTGCCGCTTACTTATGTTTCTCTTCTCGTGCCGCCGCCAGGCTGAACAGCCAAACAGAGAGCTCTCGCCTCAAACATGAACGCCGCACCGATTCAACATGCTTGGGTGGATGGCCATCACTAATGGCCAAATACCACCAACGGTGAACAGGACACACTGCAAAAAATACGGGCATTTGTCAGCCACAGACAGGGCGGCTTTTCGGCCGATGTCGACTTGGTGTGTCAGGGCCTTTAGAGATGGCACTATGGCTCCGTGTATAGTACAGTATGATTAGGGTTAGGGTGCACCCTCACTAGGAAAACTAAGTCAGTCAGCCTCTTCAACATGATGGAGTGAACTCTGCCTAGAAAGAATGAACTTTGTTTGAGAGATAAAAATAAAAAAAACTGTAAACGCTACATGCTGACCTACATGATTAGCCGTCAAATGCCATTGTTATTGGTTAAGGACAGGGGGCATGTTGGGTAAAGATCCGATCCCATATAGTACAGGGCAGGGCTGTCCCCACACACACACCGACACCCCCACCTCCCGCCTTTAAACACTGCACACCCTTCGGGCTATCAGCACTACATTCCAAGGACCGTTTCTTCTCCTTAAAGAACAACAACAAACCTGCCCTGAGGTGGTTTTAGCCACTGAACAAACCAACCCGCCCTGGAACAAACAGGAGAGAACAGACGGACCTATGTGGATACGACAGGCCAGCACAATCCATAAGTCCTACTCCAACATGTCAGCAGAACATATAGCCTAAGTACCCTTCTTACTGCATGGGCAGCCCCCTACCCCCACACACCACTGTAAGCCATGATCACAATGTATACCCTAGGCATACACATGCACGACCCGTGTGTGTGTGTGTGTGTGTGTGTGTGTGTGTATGTGTGTGTGTTTGTCTCAGTGTGTGTATGGAAGGGGAAGGGTAGGGGGGGCAAGACTAACCGGCTGATCATGAGGATCATGAGGTATACACATAAACAGCCTAACATTACCCCCCACCCCCCAGGCCTGACTTGGCAGTCAATGGCAATCATTCAAACTATCCACATGGATCAGATGATGGTCCAAAATCAACTTGTCCATCATATTTGGACAGACACATCTGGTGATGTGCTACAGGAAAATTAGTTGAGCAACATCGGGATGAGTGGGTTTGATGGTATAACGCTCACAATATATTGAGAATTGGCTGATATACTAGTACGTCATGACTTTGACCTTTTTTTTTATCATACTTTGGCAAAGATTCCCTTGTATTGCATTGATGAAGTGTGGTATTGATTGAATACTTTATTAACATACTTATTGACAGTACAGGTAGTACAGTCAAAGATTATGCAAAAAGGATAACACAAAAAGCCCCAGGGGCCCCATTGTGGTTTGGATGTTAAAAGTAATCTAACATTAGTAACTTCTATTTGATTTTTTTGCTACATAGCATCTAATGAAACCAACTTTTCTCTTGTACAGCATCGTTCTAGCTCATATCCACACAACTGTGAATCCTGCATAGTTTATATGTGTAATCTATCTTGTGAGAAACTATCTTGATGTCCAAGATATGGGAGACTGTTGGCAGAACAGTCAGTATTGTGACTGATTAAGATTCAGGTTTTTAGCAGCCATATTCAAACTTTAGAAGCCTCACCAATTGTATTAAATTGAATATAAAGTGTAAAATAATAGTAACCCAATAATAGTGCCCAAATCCTCACCTAAAGCATGACATATTCAAGGCGATCAATCTGAATCCACCACTAAAAATGTAAAGCAAATTAAAAACTTCAAAGATAGTCCAACATAGTCCCAAGAAGGGAATGATGGTCCCAAGAAGGGAATGATGATTAGTGGCAGGCAGGCATAAATACTAATAAAGTAAAAATGTATAAAGACCTACACACCACAAAGGCTTACTTAACATGAGGTTAGATAAGACAAATAGGCCTACTGGAGAATAGAAGTGCTACTCATGCAGTGCTTTTGGTTCTAGCACTAAAAAGGGATGCCGCTTTAAAAGCAAAACAAAACATTTATGTTGTATGGGAATAGTCACAATTAGATCCTCAAAGCAAAACATAATGGCCATGGTGTTTCACTAAATCCACATTACATAATTAAATAATGGGCAGAGAAAGATTATCTTGTCAAAACTGTGGAATAATATTTCCTCCTGACTGAGAAACAAGGATGGCATTAAATAGAACTTTAGTGGAAAGCATTAGGGTTCTTAAAAACCTATTTGATTGGAGAAAAACAACAGCCAACCAAGGAACCGCACATTACTAACATTCTTGTGACTTATTATCTCCATGCCCCTTGGTACTAACACCCATCAGAAAAGCCAAGTGGAGTTCACACCTGAGCAGCATAACCTGAAGATATAGACAACCTACCTACTACAACAACATGATAAATGGCATTGGCAATCTAAGTGTTTATCATTCATAAAGAACACTTGATTAAAGTTCCAGCCACATATTATGCAAGTATTCTGATAACGCAAAGGGATCCTGTTTTGGGTCACAATGTAACATTACACCCGGGCTGTAGCCCATGCAAAGATGGTCGATGTCTGAGAGGAAGTAACGTTAATGCAGTGTACTACTGCAAGAGAAGAGAAGCGATCCCTTTTATCAATAGCATTCATGTTCACCCAAGAACACAATTAAAAACTGATACATCTCGTGTCTAGTTGTAGGCCTGTGCGTCTTATGTGTAGACTTGTTCATTTGCAACTGTGCCTTATAAGGACTAGGATTGCAAACATAAACAATGTAGGCTACAGTAGCCATACGTGTCAGTATCAAAACAACAGTGGGATATATAATTGTCAAATGATAGGGGAATAAAAACGTTTGTAAAAAAAAAATCAACACAGCTCATTTGTCTCACTTGCGATTTGGTGTTAACGTTACCTGTATAAAAATCGTCGCAGCGTTTAAGATTAATAAGGTAACAATCAGTCAATAACATAGATTCGGATAAATCGCAGATATAACATTTCATTACAATAAGAGGAAAAAACGTTCTAAATGGGATTCCGAGAAGAAAACATGTCTTGCGCTCGTGACGGCGGAGGGAGGTAGCTCCTTTCTTTGGTGTTGTAACGTTAATGTGCTCTAGCTCTGCCAGCCTGGTTCACCCAACCATTCGGTGGTAAATAAATAGTCGTCATGTTGGGCATCTCCGCAACGCACATCGTCTACATAATCATCTAAACATTAGCTATCGATGAACCGACTCTTGTTTTCGGACAAGAGCCTCGGACGAGACGAGTGGGGGAATAAACGGCGTATTCGCCGTTCTTTGCCAGGCAAGGCTGGTAGAACCAGCGAGCAGCACCAGGCAAGCACAACACAAGCAACGGAGCCCCCTTTTTTTTGTTGGCACGCGATGGAAAACCATCGGGAACACAGCGAAGATCCTGGCGATCTTGCGGCGAGCGGAGAACCGATCCGACCCAAACACACGCCGAACCCGCTCCGCGGGGCGTTTAGAAACAACGTGAAAGCGAAACAATCGGGCGAAATTACCTTATTACATCGGTAGGAGCGTTCTCAATGTACCATCCTCTCCGCTCATCTCACAGCCTTCGGGACGCCATGTTGCAAAGCTTATGACGTTAGGGCTTCCTCACCCCTGACCCAAATTTGAATAGAGGCTGAAGCCAGCCCCGAGTGACTGTGACTGACTGGAGGAGAGAACATGAACACATCAGCGATGTTACGTGATGCTCTTTGGATCATTTCTCAGCGCACACCCCTCGCGATTTTGACGTGTTGAAAAGCCCAGGTGGAGAGAAAGAGAGATATTTTATGTAAATGTAATACACCTCAAGGACTTAGCCAATGTAGGCTAATGCAGAATGTAGGTCCCTCGTCACCTACAGCTACAGACTACAGTATCACAATAATTCATAAAAAATGTGATAATTCTGCTGTGGCAGACGACTGTAGGCTTTTTGACGACTTCCAAATTTCATATACGGGTCGCCATTTTTTTTTATAGGCATAAGCTGCTGCAGAAGTCGGTAACTTTTATGTCCTATCCGTGATTCGACCCTAGGCCTCCTGCTGAACGCTCATCCAAGAGACGCCTCTGAGCTTCAGGCAGTACTACTTGTGCTTGTCAACTAGTAGGCTAGTGTGTCCCACCCGACACCAGGGTCTACATTTCTCAACTGAAGAGTAACCCACCTCTAGCCACTCAGAAGAAGTGCTAGTTGGGCTTGTTTGTGTTAACAATGGTAACAAGTGCTACCATTGAATTAAAATAACGTTTTATGAATTAAAATGAGTTCCCGGTCTGCAGCTTTAAGAGAACAAAAAAAGAGTGATTTTTTTAAAATGATGAATGGCCTAATTTAAAAGATATATTTGTTAGTAAGTCTTGAAGTAGTCTTCAAGACTTACAAAGTAGGCTATGATTAAGCCTACAGACTGCAACGATCGGGCCTACATACTGATTCTGTTTATGTGACGTGTGGCTAAAGTAGGTTTTTCTGGTGGGGAGGGTGAGGGCCTGCTGCCCAGAGGACACCATGAAGAGGTTAGAGGAGAGGAGTGGCACCAGCAGACAGTGGTGGAAAGTAACTAAGTACATATACTCAAGGACTGTACTTAAGTACAATTTTGAGGTACTTTTACTTTACTGGAGACAAATTTCAATACTTTTACTTCTACTCCACTACATCTCAGAGGCAAATATTGCACTTTTACTCCACTACAATTATTTGAAAACTAGTTATTTTGTAGATTTTGATTACTATTACAAAACATACATTAACCACTTCAGCCCTATACATATTGGGCATTTGAAAATAGCAGATCTACAAGCTCACAGATGTGACGCATTGTGAGCTTGTAGAGCTGCTATTTTCAAAAGATTCTTATACATTTGAAAACTTGTGGAATGGGACTTTCTGATTAAAAGGTACTTTTACTTGTGTTACTTTAAGTACATTTTGATGCCAATACTTATACTTTTACTCGAGTAATTTTTTAACTTTTAACTTTTACTTGTAACAGAGCATTTCTACATTGCAGTATTGATACTTTTACTTAAGTAAAAAAAATAGTACTTTTTCCACCACTGCCAGCAGAGAACTAGCCAGAAAACCAGATGATGTTAGCGGAAGTGTGTGTGTGCTCGCCCCTCCTCTTAGTGCAGAGCACGGGAGGACCGCTCTGAAAAGCTGTTTCAACCATCGAATGGCCTGCCCTGACTGAGCCTAATAATAATTAGCCTAGGCCACAATGTGTTGATTAATTAATGAATGTGAATTGCGTTATAGGCTAATAGTGGTAATTGGAAAGAACGTGCAATTCAAATTGGTTGGCCCTGCTTGGTTGCCTTTTTCCACAGGAGCTCAATGATGAGCCTTCTATTCTAAGACAGAAACACACAGTGACAGATCCGTGACGGTTTATAGGCATAATCTCTCTTTATATGCGTGTAGATCTACGCTATCAGTTGAGCTCATCAAGCATCAGATCAGGGCATCAGGCACATTGCAGGAATAACTCAAGGATCCATAATGGTTAAATGGCTCTGTGCCAAAGCGCTCTTGTGACACTGCGTGGTTGTCATGAAAACTGCATCCTCTGTCAGACTACAGACAGGCACGTGTTTAGAGTCATATTGCATCTCCCGACTCAACATCTCTTTCTGCAACACCAACGCACGCCACGTAAGACTATGTGCCCAAAACGCATTTATCTTAATAACCTGTAGTGTAGACTATATCATGCTCATTTAATCTCGCATTCTAGATTGTATGATATCACGATGACAATATTTCATGTTATTAATGATATTGACCTCTTAGCCTATATTATCTTAAAATAACTTCAACAAGCCTGTCTTATTTAACCTATTTACACCGAAATGTCTCAAATAAGCTTATAGGCTGGCTACGTTCAATTCCCTATTCAATATAAATACAAATATACAATGAAAAGGAAAGATAGCATAGGCCTACATCAGAAAAAAAAAGTTGGACTGTTTTTTATGTCGGAATTGAAATAGATATGAACAATGATGTAGGGTGAATCATCCATTTGTTAATTTAAATTAGATGAATTTAAGATATAGGCTATTCATCAGTGATTAGAAACTCTGAGTTGGCTATAAGGGGCAGAAGCTAATTAAACTAATACTTAATTAATAACAAAATAACGTAAAAAAATAAAGAAAGAAATCTGAATCTGATATGTCATATTCTACTCACTTTGGGCACAGAGGCATATCAAAACTCCTTGTCTTATACAAACATTTAAAACATCCATTATTTAGGTTCCATCTGTTTAAAATAAATTGACATCCTCTCTTCCTTCCTATTGAACACGGCGCCCAGTGATGCTGCGTCCTCTCTCTCCCGGACTCACGCTATGAAAAGAGATAAGAAGCAGATCAAATATTATCATCAAACAAAAAAGTTCCTATTTAACATCTCTGATGATGTGTTCAGGTGCATCAGAAGATGTATTCAAGAACTATAACAAAGTATTATTCCATGTTGTTGACCGCTGCAAAAACAGACATCTTTGTGAAGCAGTTGGAAAAAGATAGCCTACCACCTCTTACCTACTACGGCCAGGTCTCCAAACTTTGGTGAGCAGTGTAGACCTGAGCGCAGCACACCCTCTGATATACAGAAGCGGGGTCAGGATTGCATTAATTCGGGGTAGAATGCGCAGGGGGTCGGTGCCTTCGTTTTTAAACGAATAGCACGTCGAACCAACAAAATTACAGACGATAATATGAATGAATATTGGCAGCCATGCCCCTAAGAAAAACACTGCAACCACAATGATCAGATACACTGACGAGCGCTTGCTTTCTGCCTCTGCTGAGGGCTGCGGCTGTTCCCTTTGCAACTGAAATCTGGCTATGAAAAACAGTCTAATATTCAACCCTATCATGATGATGACTGTGAATATATTTCCCACGAACGTGCCGATGCCAGTGACTCTTTTGGCAACCCCCACTGTTACTAGATTGTTGACTGCCACGATGACGAAGGCATAGACCCAGTATGCGAAGATCACAAGCAGAGTCCTATTTCGGGTCATTCGCTGTGAGTACTTGAATGGCGCTGCCACGCAATGATACCTGTCTGCTTGAGCAGCCAGTATTGCCATGTAAGACAGACCGAGAAAGGTGGGTGCAATGTAGAAAGTTCTGTTCGGAGAGTCATAGCTGTCCCTCACGTCTAAAACGCCAACATAATAATAAGACACGCCGGAGCAGATGTCACTGAAACAGGTGCTCAGCATGTACATGAACCGGTTCTCGCCGCGCAGCGCCCTGTTCATCAGGATGGAGAGAAACACCGACAAGTTGAAGAAGATGATCGCCGATGCTAGCACGATGTTGAATAGGAACATCAACACGTTGCCAAAAGTAGTGAGAGGCAACACAGTCGACAGAGCCTCGCTGTTGTTGCCACTCATGGATGCAGAGAGAGAAGGTGTGTGCGCACGTTTGAGCATCAATGTGCTTTTTGCCTCGAGGCCAGCTGTGTTTTATACACCAGGTGTATGGAAGCAGAATGGAGTCGAAAAGGAAACGTATGGGTGACGTCTTCGATGCCCATGAACTCTGATTGATGAACTCTTGAGACCAGTTGGTTTGTTAAATAATTTGCTAATCAGCCATACATGTCTGAACATGGGTGTCCATGACCTCAGGGAAAGCATGTTGTGTTGGGGAAAGTCATGGAGAATATGGTATAGGCCTACCACTTTATTTTCAGTGCCTCACATCAAACCCACAGGCTGCAGTGTATACAGGGATGGGCAAAATTATCCAAAATAACAAACAGACCAATATGAGCTGCATGGCCACTATGGAAGTGACACCTGTTTCTCATTTTGTGTTTCTATGATTTCCTCAAAAAGGAGGGCAAACAAAACCGTGAAATATATAGCTTTCAACAAATTAAGTTTAATTCACATAACTTGTAATATGTTTGATAAAAACGTATAACCTGCTTTGTCCAAGAGCACACAATTTGAAATATGTAAACTGAGGTCTCTGTACAACAAAATGTATTGCATTGTAGCAGAACAGTGTGGAGGCAGGGCTGGGACCAGGGCCCACTATAGGGGCCCCACCGGACAAGGGACAGTTCTTGTCCCTGTTCTTCAAATTTTTTCTTGATCATGTTCTATCAGTTACATAAAAAAAGAACTTAAAAAACTTGCTGTGATTACTGTGTCTATCTGGGTGTATCCTTTGGTGTGTGTGTGTGTGTGTGTGTGTGTGTGTGTGTGTGTGTGTGTGTGTGTGTGTGTGTGTGTGTGTGTGTGTGTGTGTGTGTGTGTGTGTGTGTGTGTGTGTGTGTGTGTGTGTGTGTGTGTGTGTGTGTGTGTGTGTGTGTGTGTGTGTGTGTGCGTCTGGACAGGGTTACAAACGGCAACTGGTTAGCGGAGGTATGAGACCACAAAGTGGTATTTCTAGTTATTTTGTTATTTATAATATCCCCCAAACCGTGGATATAAGAAGCACAACCCTGGATATAAGAAATAACTGGCTTTCTGCCATACAAAGGGACTACTTTCATATGGCACTCACGTGCACAGCATGATGACGTGCACTGTGCTTCTCTTTCAGAATCGCCACAGGAGTGACAACCAAGTTAACAACCGCAAAGTCCAAGTGCTTATTGGCGGCAAGTAAGTTTGTGTGCGTGTGTGTGTGTGTGTGTGTGTGTGTGTGTGCGTGTGTGTGTGTGTGTGTGTGTGTGTGTGTGTGTGTGTGTGTGTGTGTGTGTGTGTGTGTGTGTGTGTGTGTGTGTGTGTGTGTGTGTGTGTGTGTGTGTGTGTGTGTGCGCGCGTGTGTGTGCGTGCGTGTGTGTGGGGGGGTATTTTGTCTTTTATTGTTTTGATATAAGCTAAATAAGTTTATACATTTACAGTGACATATATGTTCTAAAATGTTTCTTCAGCACTTACGAAGAACTTGTTCACTCCCTGACCCTGTATACGTTTTTATAGGTCCTTTCCTGACCTTAGTTTAGTCATCTCTAATAGCACCATTTGACAAAGGTGATATAAAGCACCAAAAGAGTTTTCTCTAGAATAAAAAATACCCCTTTGGCTCATAATCTAGAGTCTTATGAGCCAGAGCTATTTAGCACCACTTTTGATTAGTGTGGTTGCAGCAGCCTCAATTTCTGAGGGTTTGATTTAATTGATTTATAATTTATTCCTACAAGAAAGATTTGATGAAAACATTCACAATAAATGAATTAAAGCAAAACGACTTCATTGATTTGTCACTTAACATTTATTTTTATCGTCGCAATAGCTCGGCAGCCTCGGCTATGGTTATGGATGGCAAGAAAGATTTCTAGAAGTTGTGACCATGCAGTGCTCATATATAATCTCTGAATAAAGCAGTATTCTCTTGTTTTGGTAACATTATTCGAAGTGAGTCTCACAGTAAATGTTTACATTGCTAGGTGGAAGAACTAATGATGGAGTTAGTTCTCCTTCAAATATATTATTCCTGCAAAGCAATTATGTTTTGACAATGCAATAGGCAAATAATTCATTGAAAAGTCATATTTTAAGAACATGTCACATATTGAAGCAAAGGACCTAGCAAAAATTTAAGATCTAATTTTGATACCTCTTTAAAGATGTTTTGAAACTAGTGCTAAATATATGAAGTTTTCAACCAGTGCCAAGACACATGTCACATTATACTCCAAGATTACAACCTCTTTTTGACATGACAATTTACACAACAAAGTTAAATTCTGTAAAACATTTCCTCATCCTGTGCATTCTGTGAGCTTGTTGACACAACAATTGCTCCTTCTTCTCCTGCATGGCATTCTCACTCTCTGGACCAGACTTTTGTGGCTTCATATGGCACCCTCCTTTGATGGTGTTTTGCCAATTGGCCCATGACACATCGGAAGGGTTTAACAGCAGAACCAGCATCGTGGAACCACTCCCTCAGTTCAGTCCTGGCTCCAGGCATCCTGGTGGCACAGTACCCCCCACAAATCCCCAGTGGTGCATCCGGCTTGGCTGGGCATGCACAATTGGACCTGCTCCAGGGGAAGGAGGTAGGGGAGGGTGATCTCGGTCGCTGCATTAGCAATTCTAACAGGTTGGTGTCTGTTTAGCAGGGAGCAGAACATGAGGAAGTGGATAATTGGCTTAATGTTTTTCTTCTTTGCTTTTTCCATTAATGCAGCCAGCTGAGTCAGTATTAGCTGGTCCTAACGCCACCAGAACCTTCTGTCCATCAGCCTGGGTTGGCAAGATGAAAGGAGGTAATCCAGGCCATTGTGTCCCGCAAACAAGAGCTGTCAGTCAAGCCAGGTAGGGGTTAAGTGCCTTGCTCAGGGACACCTCATCCCATTGCTAGGGCCGGAAATCGAACCTGGGACCTTTTGTTTTCCAGGCGGCCTCTCAAGCCATTCAGCTGGCCGCCTCGTAGTGAGCTTGTAGATCTGCAATTTTGCAATGTGGATTGTATTTGTATAAGTTTGATATAAATTCTTCTGTGAATTCTTAGTAGTATAACCAATATTCTAATATTGTGAATTTGTGCATTATGATCCTATAACAAAGCTGAAATCTGAGTAGAGGCGATAATAGATTTCTAACAAAATGTCAGTGATTTAATTACCATATTGTACCACAAAATAATTTGTTGTATATTGGCCATTATCTTAAATGAAAGGAAATTAAAACTATTTTTCAGCTGAAATAAAATCAAGTACTTTTTAATTATTAACAAATGAATCATGTATTTGAAGACATAATGCATCTCACTTGAAAATCTTGGCGTGTAGCACCCTCGAGTGGTTCAAATCTATTCAGTGGTGCTCTCTGCACACTGCTTGAGCATATCACATTTTCTTTTTGGCATCATATGATGATTATTTTATTGATGGTTGACTAATCTTAATAGTGATGGTGACCTGTGAATTTTATGTTGAGTATGAAATCAGCAATTATGAAATGTCTGCAAGTGGAATGTCAATCAATAGCACAGTCTTTCTCTCAGATTTATGTTCAGGTTTGATTCACAGTGGTACCAACTTCCCTTGATGTTCTATTATGTTATTTAGGTAGATTAATCTTTAGGAAAGTCAGTGTGTGCAGACATTTGGAAGACAATATTCGATCGTAAAGGGTAGAGAGGACGTCCGTGGTTATTGGGGAATAGTGTAAATGCGACCATATTTGTGTATTCTGGGTGAGGGACTGATTCCTGTAACACTTAATGACCCCATGCAGGTAACATCACTGATGATATGTTCAAGAGCATCATAATAATATATATCTTGAAAGCAAAACGTCAAGAGTTTTTTGTCCACATCTGTAGTGAAATATAGATTGACCGTTGTATAAAAACTCATCAGTTCATCTTTAGTGCTATCCAACATCAGGAATAGAAGCATCCACAATGCTCTCATCAATGTTAAGGTGCAGAAATATATAAGGTCTGGGAAAAATACAATCTCAAAACAACCAGAGGTCAATAAATGCAGCTTCTGCGTTCCCATGTGACTCCACAAGGTTGATTTGGAAAGAAAGTCTCATTTGATCCTTGTTTCTCGTCTTTTGGTTTGTGAGCAGGGATGGGAAAAATACATATCCTCATATCTGCAATGAATGGCAAGATGCTCTAAAAATGCTCTAAAAAATGTACGGGGTCAAAATGTTACATATTGATACATTATTGATTCAAGATAATCATTTTTGGGATTACCTTAGATGAAGCCACTAAGATGTACTTTTGACCTGTCCACGTATGCAGTGATGAAAGGGAAGGTTAGTAATAACAATAATGTGTGTTGCTATTGCGGTGGGCTAACAGGGGGCCCCTTGCTGAGGAGCCCCTGGAGGTGCAGCTGCTTTCTTTGCATGTCCCGCAGTGGTTCTCAAACCTTTTCATGTCAAGGACCCCCAAATGACTATATTTGACCATGGACCCCTATATCTAAAAATATTTTGTGCCAGGGACCCCTACAAGATTTGTGATGTAAAAATGTTCAAAAATATGATGTATTCTTTGCATTTTTTAAAGATATTTTCAATCTATACACGCAGCTTGTAGATAGTAGTTGCATAAACTTGAACTTGAACTTGAGTTGACAACATAAACAAAATACTATTTCAAAGTTTTTTGGGGATGATTTACTGGTGGCTGTTTTTCTTTCTTTTGTTGTTATTAATCCAAAGTAGACTATTTTGTATATTTTGAAAATGTGCAATACTACAATGAAAATACAATACTATCTCAGAAGGGTAACAGGAAAGGTGGGCACCAAAACATTCTGGGCACTAGAGAAAACTAGGCACCTAGGAAGAGTGGGCACCCGGAATAGTGGGCACTTTGGGGTGAGAAGAGTGGGCACAAGGGAAATGTGGGCACCAAAACAGAGTGGGCACCTGGAAAATTGGGCAATAGGAAGAGTGGGCACTAGGGAAATGTGGGCACCAGACATCGGAAGAGTGGGCACTATAGGGGAAATCTGGCCACCAAAACGGGAATAGTTTAAAGTCATAGGGTTCATGTGTGTCCACAGGTGTTTACTGTCACATGCGCGTATTACTGGAATGCAATATACGCATTGCCACATCCAAAAAAATTTCCGACAAATGTTATATTAGTTTGAGGTTAAGTTTAGGCATATTCTGTGAGGTTAAGGTTAGGTTGGCATATGTTTTACTGAGGTTAGAGTTATAAATAATAAATTAGGCTATAGGCCTGTATGGATGGATGTAGACTATGAGGCTATGGTGCATTAGCTAAATTGAAGAAAAGCCCATCTGCCCTCCACATTAACTGTTTATCATCTTGTTTTTCAACAAGCAAACCCCATAGGACTTATAGGTTTGTGCTGAAAACTCATTTATCATTTCCATATATCTGACATGCGTCACTTCCAATCGTCAACCTTTCACTTGAAGCAGACTCCCCAGAGTTTCATTATTCTACGCGTTTGCCTATGAGCGTTCAGAATATCCTCTTGACATGTAGGCCTATAAAATGCAATGATCGTGCTTTTTACTGGTGGAGCTTCGTGATGCTCTCCAACGCGACCGTTGTTCCCCTGTCCGTGAACTTCGGCAGTCCCGGTGATTTCTTCATCTTTATCTTCCACATTCTCTTTGCCACGAGTTCCGTGCTGCTGGCGGGTTCAGTGGTCATCGGCATACTGAGCACAAGATCTCTGAGAGCACAGAACCGCTTCATATTTATGCTGAACACGAGCATCAGTGACACACTGACCGGGTTTTCGGTCTACTATTTGGGCCTTTTTGATGTCCAAGAGGGCTATCCGTCTCGGAACGGAACATATTACATTTTACCTTCATTTCTGGGGGTCAATGTGCTATGCTTTCTCTTTGCTCAGTTTGACCGTTACTTCGCCGTTTGCCATCCTTTCTTCTACAACCGTTACATTACTAGATCGGTGGTGATCGCCACGTGTAGTTTTTGCTGGATTTATACCTATGGTATCCTAACGGTGCAAAGTATGGTGCCTATTTCAAAAGCGGCTCAAATGAACGCATATGGTGTAATAGTTCTGCAAATTATAGTTCTCACCAAGGTTCTGATGACCATTAAATTATACATCATAGCCAGAAACCAGTTGGGGAGGGAAATGCCTAGCGCCGAACGTGATAACAAGAAGGAGTCGTTACGCATCATTGTGTTTGTCGTTATATGCTTTTTGGCATTGTGGTGTCCGTCATTTGTCAATATAATTGTGAGGCAGTTGACCAGAAAGGGGCTACGGTTTAGGAATGAAGCCACGAACTTGTTTGCCATTATGGCTCGACTGAACGCACTGGTCACCCCGGGGCTCTACATCTGGGGCAGCCCGGCGCTGAGGGGGGCCATATGGAGCACGGTATGGAAGAGACTGTGTCCCAGATGGAGGGGCAGGTAAGATAGCTGCACATGGATTAATCAGCCACTACAAGTGTAGCACGTCTAGGCCTACTTGCATCGCAAACTGTTTTGTTGGATTATGTGTCAGGCGATATCAATTTGTTAATCCAGGATTCCGTAACTGTCATAGTCTATATAGCGCGGTTAAAATGTAAATCCAATTTTCCTTTTTTCCATTTCCCTTAATAAGTGTGTTAAGAGATCAGCAATTTATGGGGTGTTGTTGTGTTAACAGCATAAGTCTGTTTTATTAACGCACCATAATTCACCTGCCAGTTTGAGCTGCTATGCATTATATTAAACCAATAGGTCAATCATTAGGTTAATCAGGTCATAATAATAGTTCGGATTTCACTGCCATGGTTTGATTGATTGATTGAAATTTGTATTAGGCAAAAATAATGTAAAACATCACAATTACATTAATAATACTTTTGACTAAAAGGTCCGTCCAAAAAAGTCCTTGCGGACTTGTTTCCGTTGGGGTCCTTGGTATATAATAAAATGGTGTTATATTTTTGACCACGACGATGGTCAATTTGAGAATGCCAAACAATTGCGGTCGGATGATATTAAGCTAATCATTGTATTTTGTGCGCGGTGGCACACTGCAGCTCTCTAAGAGCTGTGTATCAGATGTCATTTTGGACAACAAATATAGGATTATTTAAAGGTAAGTGATATTATTTTGTTTAAAAAAAGAAGTAGCTCTTCTGGTTTGTTCAGTAATAGGGGTCTCCGTATATCTCCAGCAACGTAAAAAGACAATCTTTCAGGTCGGTCGGGACACTAATCCAATCAGGAGAGAGAACTCATGCTGGATAGAGGATAAACAAGTGAAATTGGAATGGGTGCTCTCTCCTGAGTAGATGACATTTGCAACTCACCTGAAAATGTAGCCTGTTTCATGTTTATCAAAGAGCTGGAGAGACTGTGAGACCCCTGTTATTGAACAAACACTATACAATCAAAATATAGAGCTTTAACCTTTTAACAAAACCAATCCCTTATACTTATACCTTTAAATTGATTGACAATAATTCCTTTAAGTGATGAACATACTGAAATATCATACCCCCTCCCCCCTCCCTCTCCCTCTCCCTCTCTCTCTCTCTCTCTCTCTCTCTCTCTCTCTCTCTCTCTCTCTCTCTCAGAATTGGTTTTATCAGGACGGATCTACCTGCGTAATACGAAGACTCAACACTGGAACCTTAATTTCAAATCATCCAAAACATTTTGAGGACTTGTTCAGCACGCTAATGATTGATGTCTGCCGGTTTGGGATTGAGCAAAAGTTGTACTCCTGTTTAGTAATTTATATGAAATTGTATTCTAAAATTCAATAGGGTAAATATGCTTCCACAATAGGCCGTATTCGCAGTATAGGCCTACAGATCAAATAAATTGAGGTGGCGGTTAAAGCCGGGAGAACAGCAACTTAGTTGTAATCATCATAATTTTGCTTATCAGCCTTTCTTTTTTTTAATCTAAAATGGTAGCCTAAATATCGCAATGAACGATGGGTTTCTTCTACGTCTAATGAACAATTCATGACAACGACTTTTGACAGGAATAGCTACTGACACAGTCCGCGTTTCTTGTCTCAGCACCAAAGAGATCAGATGTCAGTATAGTGCTCCCTGCAACTTTACAGGAACAGTTTCGCATACAATAAATAACAGACCACACATAACCCATTCTCTCCAACCCAATCCCATGGTAAACAACTTTAAATGCAACACAAGGTCCTATACGTGCAACAAATAGCGCTGTCCATGGTCCTGAAACCACAGCAGCGCTATCCATTGTTCTGATACAGCTAACTTAGCTAAGCGATATCACCTATCTCGGTCAATAATTGTGTTGTTTGCAAAAAATATGGGCAATGTGATATTAACGGGGTGTTGCTTGTTCCATATTATGCAAGTATGCAATCTCTATAAACTGTAGGCCTTTCCTGGCACTGAAGTGTCACATGCAGCACAGGCAGGCCTATCATGCAGTCTCTTGAGGATATCTCGCGATCAGCCTATCTTTTCCAGCTAGCCTATATATAAAATAGGCTACAGCTGCATATGACATTATTTTACAAGTGCGCAAAGCGATGGAATCATTTAACATCACAGATATACACTCAGTGTGCCACAGTTGATTTTGACAGTCCAGTGTATTATCTGATATCTATTTTCCAAATTGTATTTGCTACAACTGCTGTCCTAGCTGACACCGTGTTAATTGGGATCTTATTTACGAAAGCGCTTTGTCTTCAAAATAGATTCATTTTTATATCGAAAACCAGTATTTGTGACACTTTAAGTAATTTAACTGGATTGTCAGTGTATTATCTTGTGGTCTGTGTGACGTTCAGGAGGGATATCCGTCGAGAAATTGAACTTTTAATATTTTACCGACATTTCTCGGGGTTCAATATATTGACGTTTTTATTTTCACAATTTGACCGATATTTTGCTGTTTGCCATCCATTCATGTACAGGGGTGGACTGGCCATTTGGCGTACCGGGCAAATGCCCGGTGGGCCGCTGGCCAGTGGGCCGCTGGGCCACAAAAAAAATATATTTTCGCTTCCGTTTTAGGATTATTACGGTCATTTCCGGGTCGCGCGGCCAAATTATTAGTTACTGTTTGGGCTGGGATGCTTTCCAGCAGGGGCCTCAGTGCGGCTGCAGAGTTCATGTGCAGGGCTGGGCTGCTGAAACAGTGAAACGCTACCCCCCCCCCCCGTTGACAAAACGGGGGGGGGGGGGGGGGGCCGGTCCGGACCAAAATGCCAGGGCAGAATTTTGGTCCCAGTCCGGCCCTGTTCATGTATACAGCCGCTTTGTAACCAGACGTGTGATAACTGTGATTATATGCATATGTGTATTGTTGGCTTCATATATGCTTAATTGCTTTACCAGTTTCTAAAACAATGCTGCTTTATGCATTTTGCATTATCAGTTTAAAAATCATTGTGCTTACGAAAGTATCCATGACAATTACAATCGTATATCATAGCCAAGCCAAGTGCCAGTTAGATCGAGATCCTCCCGGTGCTGAAAAACGAGAGAATCGTTTAGAATAATTTCTTCTTTTTTGGGGCTTTTTAGTATTGTGGTCTCCCTCGTTTGTCAATATTGTACTTCGGCTGGTGTTGAGACAACAAGGGCTGACATTTGAAAACGAAAAACTTAAGTTTTTCGTTTTCATCTTAACACTTACTTCAAGCTTTGAACACATAGGCTAAGCACCCGCATGTCAAACGCGTAATGATATAGAATCCCAAAACACGCCTTTTGTTCTTCTTTTTTTTTTCTAACTGTACACCAGGGGTTAAAGGAGCACTTCACCCCTGGAAGAAGTTCCAGGGGTGACCACAGGGGGGACCACAGGGGGACCACAGCGTATCACTGCCTATAACTTCAACTCCCAGAATGCTTTGGTGCCTTGTGGCAGGGGAGGTTCCATGTGGGTGTGATCTCCAACAATAACATCCCTAACATCCAAACAGCATGCCAGTGTCGCCATGTCTGCTTATTATAAGCGGCTTCTTTCTAAAATGTAGTTGATATTTGGGCTTGTTTCCAAATGTTTTGATTGCTGTTTAAACCAGTGGTTCTCAAACATGTTCATGTATTTTTCCACAGACCCCCATCTGAAATTATAATTTGTGGCAGGGAGCCCCTAACAAATATGTGTAAAAAATATTCCACATTTTGAAAAGCAAATAAAAATATTTTGCAAAAAATCCACATTTTGGACTTTTTCCCCCTCAAGATTTTTTTGTAAATAGCAGATCTACAAGCTCACAATGGGTTGCGAAGCGTTGTGAGCTTGTAGATCAGCAATTTTCAAATATATAATATCCCATGTCTAGGTAAAGTGCTCTTGGCATAGTTATTTTTCTTTTGGGCTTGTTTTCATAGACCTGGCTGCTTATTTCTCTCACAATATCTGGCAACACTGGCTGTCCTCGCAAACGTTCATCTAGTTACATATTATGTCCAAGGATTCGTTAGTGATGTCATATCACTGGGACATATAAGTATCTTCATGCAGTTTCACTTCCGTGTCGCATAGTATTGACATCACTGTCACATCCTTGGTATTATGATCCTAGCCTTTCGTGACGGTGTTTGTTTACCAGCGCTGCTACTCCACGCTGTATTTTTTTTTTCAAGCTTGCGCTTATGAAACACTACACAGGATTATTATTTCATGTCAACATTCAAGTACAACTATCAGAAGATAACTCAGGTAAAGTAATGCCTCACTCTACAAGGGCCGCTGGCCGCAGCTAATGGGAGTGGCCGAGTGGCGAAAGAAGGTTGAACAAAGTGTTACGGACACCCCATTGGGGCTGTCTTTTGAGATGGTCTGACTGAGACACGCCGAGACATGTAGTGCGGAAAGGAATGAGACCAATCTCTCATGATGCAAATAACGTCACGAATATTGCGAAGATTACTAGATATCTAAAAACACAGATTATTTAAAAAAAAAACCCAGGATCTTGTTTCTTGACTCCTAAACTTCATTAAAAGACCGAAAACTTCTTCCAGGGGTGAAGTGCTCCTTTAACTCTTCCAGGACCCAAAAACAAAACAAAAATATGAATTAATACCTTAAGCATTATAACAAAAATAGTGAAAAGATCTGATCTAAGCTACGTTCTTGTAGATAAGTTATTTATTTTGTGAAATCCTTTTTAATTTGTTTGATATTTTTGTAAAGTCTGAAAATCTTTTGAAATGATATATTTGAGGTATATATCGAGAGAACCACTGATTTAAACGATGCATTTATCCATTTAACACGTGAATTTTTGAATTGAATTTTACACTTGTTTTGGTTTTATGCACGTGCATGGTGTAAGTGCTACATTTCCACCACTAAATGAAAATAAAAATATCTGAATTGTCAGTTTAATTTTCGATTACATTATCTCACATTTCACTGTTGTTTTTCCTCACAATCGTATCTCTATAACGATTCTGTTTTTCTCTTGCAATTGTGACATATCTCATAATTGATAGTTTTATTTATTTATTTTGTATTAGCCTATTATTATTTGTACTTGTACTTGCCTAGCTCACATTTGTGAAGGGGGAAAAAACCCTCAGAATTATGATGAAAGTGATGAGGGGAACTAAACTAAGAATTCTGTTATAAAGTCACAATACGGGAAAAAAGAAACTCCGCTTTGAAGACAACAACTTTTTTTTGTCCAATTAACACTCACACACTTACTGCGTGTGTGTGTGTGTGTGTGTGTGTGTGTGTGTGTGTGTGTGTGTGTGTGTGTGTGTGTGTGTGTGTGTGTGTGTGTGTGTGTGTGTGTGTGTGTGTGTGTGTGTGTGTGTGTGTGTGTGTGTGTGTGTGTGTGTGTGTGTGTGTGTGTGCACAATGGAACGGGCACCAACATATTTTATTCAGTTATTTGTAGTTGTGAATAAACATATTTAAATAAAAATAATAATGGTTATGGTCCGTGTATTTCCTGGCAGTTGGATTTTCTTTTGGTAACCACAAACAGAAATCCGCCCATTGCGCTCGTTTTTCATTTTTCATTTTTCATTTAGGGTCGCGTCGGTTCTTTCGCTCCCGTTCGCTCCCGTGTTTCATTTTTCATTCTTCATTTTAAAACAAGTTACGTTCGTTTCGCTCCCGTCTTTCATTTTTCATTCTTCAATAAAAAATAAAAAATGAAACGTAAGAAAACAGGGTTTTGCTTTTTCATTCTTTCATTTCTCGATCTTAATCAAAGATACTGTAAAGACAAGACCAGAAGCGGAAGTAGATTTAGTACTTAAAAATAAAAGTGATATATATATATATTAAATATAATTTTATACTGTAGGCTACATGATTATAACATTACTATGGCTACATCAATGTTAGACAGATGGACATATATATATATAGATAGATAGATAGATAGATAGATAGATAGATAGATAGATAGATAGATAGATAGATAGATAGATAGATAGATAGATAGATAGATAGATAGATAAAGATAGATAGATAAAGATAGATAGATAATATAAATATATTATACTGTAGGCTACACGGTTATAACATAAACATAATTATGATAGGCTATATTATTATATTAGGCTATTAACATTATGCAAGCTAATTATAGTTACGTCAATAAGAAGACAGACAGATCTATATCTGTCTGTCTGTCTGTCTGTCTGTCTGACGGACGGACGGACGGACGGACGGACGGACGGGCAGATATAGGCCTACGTGATTCTCTTCTTTTCATTTAGACATGCGTTTTTTCATCCAAAATGTGTGTTATATTTATATTATTTAGTTGCAGCATGATTAATTAATAGCCACTCATTGTCATCAAGTGTTTCAGAATCGGTATAAACAAAACGTGAATACTATCAATACAAAAGATACAATGCAACTTTGGACTGGTACATCAGAGCTTATCAATATTCGGTGTCTGTCTGTCTGGATGGACAGACGGACGGACTTACGGACAGATTGATAAGTAGACTTGATTATAGCCAATATATTATTTTATTTTCATTTACACATGCGCCTTTTCACCCAAAATGTGTTATATTATTAATAGTCCCTGTTTGCGTAGCCCCCAAATCGGGCTCCCCAAGTTTTGCTCGCTGTGTGAACTGTTCAAAGACGCAACAACAAGCTCCATACTAGCACTCGGTGGTACTGGTGCGTCTCTGACCGTTTCTGTCTGTCTGTCTGTCTGTCTGTCTGTCTGTCTGTCTGTCTACTCTGTCCACAGTAGGCCTATAGAAGGATATAGACCTAGGAAATCCAGGTGTCCAAATGTAACAATGTTGATATTGCAGTAGTAATTTTAAATCGAGTCTTTACAACTGGCTGGAAATCTGGAATCTCATGAACTTGGATGTATAATAGTTACGCTACAATATTCAGACCCTGCCCTATGGCACACACAGTGCCCGTGATGGGATCATTCCTTACAAATGGTTACATACGGTTGTAGCCTATGTTTGTCATAATTGTAATACTTTTGGAATAATCACCATGAAGTAATACAAAATCATCACCCACGGGCCACGGCAATGTGCAGGATGTCATTTTACAGGTTTTGGATTCATTCAATACATTTTACATATTCTACTGGTGAGAATCAATAGCGTTGCGCGGCTTGCGCCTCGACAACCTGTGGGTTTCAAACGGTAGAAGCATGCGCAGTGGCGTTTTAAATGTAGAACTATTGCAATCCCAGATTTGACCACCAGGCGATGGCCGCTTCAATGTTCTACCGTGGCTCTTGGTGCCACCTCCTACCAATACAATATTAACTACCCCCCACAGTTAAGAGGTTCACATCTCACTAGTCTGGGCAGATCTGTTCTTTTCGGTTTCCTCGATTGCCATGGTTGGTAAACACTGTATGACTTAAAGTCGTCAGGTTGTATTACTATTAATCATACTGCAACTAAAGCCAACACATTTTGGATGAAAAAGCTGATGTCTAAATTAAATAGATTGGCTAAAGTACATGTGCATCTTGATATATCTGATTCATAATAGTGTTGCAAGGAGAAAAACAACCTTTGTAACTGCTGGGGATTTCAAAAACATTATAACAGTTGGGTTAAAAATGTTCAGTTGGCCATTAGTGGGCCTATTTGAAAGCAGACATCGTTAGTTGTTGCTATAATCTATATAATATATATACAATATACGCAGGCCAACCCTTACCTCTATTAATGGCCTACAGCCGCACGAAGTGATCAGAAGCGACACTATCCAGGCACGCACCTTTACGCATCCTAATTTATGTTATCCTACAGTGTATAGACCAATTATTTGTTTACTAACATTGAGACTGGACGCACAGGTGATTGTTTCAACCCCCTCCAACCCCCTCTTGTGTGTTGGCTGGTGGTGAGACGCGTCTTAGCGAGACCTGATAGAATAGGTTTCATTGCGCGCATACTGGTTGCACGCATACTGGTTCTTATCAGTGTGACGTCGTCTGTTAAGGGGTCTATATATAGGCGCGTTCATTAATTCATTAATAGTGCGTGCTAAAAACAAGGCATTTCGTACCATAAACAGCACCGTCCGCATTGATATATTGTTCAACAGGTGTGTGGGGCAATGTATCCCACTGACGACGAGCACCTGCAGAGCCAGGACTACACTCGGGGTTTTGCTTAGCCTAATTTATAAGAAAATAAACAGTTAATAAAGCACATACAGTAGGCCTATACCTTCAATGAAATGCTCCCGCACAACACACCACCAGGAAGAAAGAACAAGCCAGCAAACTGGCGGCTGCGTAAGGCTTTGAATTTGTTTATGCAGTTATTTTTGTCAATAGCTGACAAGCATGCTCCAGATAGAAAACAAACTAACCTGTATAAGAGCACCTTGGATTGGAAATTAAGAACTGCATGGCTTTAGAAACACTGCAAAGCAAAGGGCAAGTGAATCTGTCAGTCTGGATGACTGGCAGATCTACTGTAAATTAAGGAATAATGTGCCAAAAATGAATAGAAATAATTTATTGAGCCAATGATAGATGGCCCTCTGTTTCATGGTAATTACCTAGTACTACACGTCACAGCCTCAAGGTAGCGACAATCAGTGGTGATTGGGGTTGGCTCTGGGTATGGACTATTAGACATATTGCAAAATATATACAAAATAGTAAAACCATATAATGCCATATCAAGATAAAGTTAAAGCAGTGTACATATAGAAATAAGGGACGGAAAATATTAGGCCAATACCAAAACATGTTAGATCTTTTTAAGACACAATGCAAAAAAGAGAACATTTTCAAAAATGAAAGGCACCAAAAACACAAAATACACATGAAAGCCTCAGGGACCGTCTACAGGAAGCAAGAAAGGCTCTGCTCTTCGTTTAGAGTAGACCATGGGTGTTAAGGTTGTGGATCCATAGTACTTCTCTGCGAAGCAATTTATTAATGATGTCACCACCCCGTGATGAGGCTGCAAGATTTTCTCTATTCCCCAGAATTTAAGGGATGCTGGGGAGCCATGCTTTGCTTGTTGATAGTGCCTGCCATGGCATATTCAGGGTTGTTAGTAGGAATAGCAGTTTTGTGCTCACCAATACGAGTTTAAGTGGTCTCTTAGTTTGACCAATGTATGCCAGTCCACATGCAGGGACATTTAAGCATGTATACCACATGGGTTGAGTTACAATTTATAAATAAGGATATTTTATATTTTTTACCAGTAGGTGGATGGGTAAAACATTTGGTATTTGACGAATTAGAGCACTGAGCACAGTTGCCACATTTATAAAAGCTCTGTGGGGGATTGGGAAGCCAGGTGGGGGGGGGTTCATATTGGTGTGACATATTTACAAATGACATGCCACTGGTCTTAGACAGGGCCTATTTATTTGTTTACAAACATTGAGACTGGACGCACAGGTAACTGTTTCATGTAATCAATTCCCAACAGATCCCCAAACCTGTTGTTTTGGGGTGAGCTTGTTTCAGTTCATTCAACCTCTTCTGTGTGTAGGCTAGTGGAGTGCGCCCTGCAGGCAACACATATATACTCCATCGCGTAACGGCATTGCGCACCGAGAACAGCTGACATACAAGCTCACAACCGCGTCACGGATGCGACCGCTGTGAGCTTGGAGATCTGCTATTCTCGGCCGTTCTCTGTGCGCGACACCTTCGCGGGACGGAGCATAAATTAGTCTTGACGGGCTGCTGCTGCGCGAGCCAAGCAGGTTCTGGTGCCATGATCATAGAGCGCTCTCTCCGTTCTTATATGACAGTTGACAGCCACTGGAGGTGGAGTTTTGAGGACAACTGCTTTGAATTGTTATTATTGTTTACACACAACAGAAACCAAGGATTATATATTTCAAGAGCGAGAGATCAGTAAAAATCCTAAGCATTCTTCCTCCACACTGGGAGAGAAACAGCATCTGAAAGTTTGATGGGATGCATTTTTACACGTGAGACTGTGACCACTTTTACATTGCATCTTATGAGCGGTGGGGTTCTTTTGCTGCCGACATGCGCGCGCATACTGTTTCGTATCAGTGTGACGTCGTCTGTTAAGGCGTCTATAGCCATGTATTCTGACGACACAACTTTGTCTGCTACTATGTGGAAGACCTGTCTGTAGCTCTTAACAAGGAACCAATATCAGAGTGGGTGGTGGTCCTGAACATCTCAAAGACAAAATCCATTGTATTTGAATCACAGTATAATCACAGTATCATTCACACAGCGAGCAAAACTTGGGGAGCCCGATTTGGGGGCTACGCAAACAGGGACTATTAATTAACTATGCTACAAGTAAATAGTATAACACACATTTTGGATGAAAAGGCGCATGTGTAAATGAAAAATGAAAAATAATATAATATAATCAAGTCTACTTATCAATCTGTCCGTAAGTCCGTCCGTCCGTCCGTCCGTCCGTCCGTCCGTCCGTCCGTCCATCCAGACAGACAGACAGACACCGAATATTGATAAGCTCTGATGTACCAGTCCAAAGTTGCATTGTATCTTTTGTATTGATATATTCACGTTTGTTTATACCGATTCTGAAACACTTGAGACAATGAGTGCTTCATTTAAAAAAAAAATGTTTTAGGTTACTGCATTAGATAGATAGATAGATAGATAGCACCGGGAGCGCACGTATGGTACCCTCAGTCTGTCCAGTCTGAGTGTGTCCCTTTGCCTATATTGCCTCCCCAGCGCACCACAGCATAGAAAAGGACGCTGCAACCACTGTCTGATAGAACATCTGCAGATGTTTATTATTGTGTATTGAGGAAATCTAACATGCTGTATCTATAACATGACCTGCTGAGCTTTAAGGCTGCTTCATCGTTGCAGACGGCAGTGCTTTCTACGGGCATAATATTGTCAAACCCTTACACTGATGACTGACAGGGCATTAGTGAAAGCAGCTACCAGTTATTTGAAGATATTAATCTGTTCCGCTATATAGGCCATTTCAATTGTAGGCTACTGTGTGGAAATAACTGCAGTGTGTATTTATGTATAGGCTAGTAACGGTAACAGCCAGGATAGGTGGGCACCAAAACATTCTGGTCACTAGGGATAACTGGGCACCTTGGACGAGTGGGCATTAGGGACATGTGGGCACTTGGAAGAGTGGGCACTTAGGGGTGGAGAAGAATGGGCGCTAGGGAAATCTGGGCACCAGGAAGACTGGGCACCAGGAAAACTGGTGTTAATAATCATTGTTAATAAAGAATTCAATCTCTGCAGGCAGTGCACACATGTACCCACTCTTCCTGGTGCCCAGATGTCCCTAGTGTCCACCTATGCTGTATCCGATTAAAACGTCAGCAGAGATGTAATTTCGATGGTTCAATGAGTAGCGACGCCTATAGCTCTCAAGTCTCTACCCAACTTTCCAAGTTCAAATTATATAGGTAGATTTGTTTCTGTTTTCCTATTCCGTAATATTGCTATTAATTAATCATGCTGCAACTAAATAATATAAATATAACACACATTTTGGATGAAAAAACGCATGTCTAAATGAAAAGAAGAGAATCACTAGGCCTATATCTGCCCGTCCGTCCGTCCGTCCGACAGACAGACAGACAGACAGACAGACAGACAGACAGACAGACAGACAGACAGACAGACAGACAGACAGACAGACAGACAGACAGACAGACAGATATAGATCTGTCTGTCTTCTTATTGACGTAACCATGGTAAATATAATTAGCTTGCATAATGTTAATAGCCTAATATAATAATATAGCCTATCATAATTATGTTTATGTTATAACCGTGTAGCCTACAGTATAATATATTTATATTATCTATCTATCTTTATCTATCTATCTTTATCTATCTATCTATCTATCTATCTATCTATCTATCTATCTATCTATCTATCTATCTATATATATATATGTCCATCTGTCTAACATTGATGTAGCCATAGTAATGTTATAATCATGTAGCCTACGGTATAAATTTATATTTAATATATATATATATCACTTTTATTTTTAAGTACTAAATCTACTTCCGCTTCTGGTCTTGTCTTTACAGTATCTTTGATTAAGATCGAGAAATGAAAGAATGAAAAAGCAAAACCCTGTTTTCTTACGTTTCATTTTTTATTTTTTATTGAAGAATGAAAAATGAAAGACGGGAGCGAAACGAACGTAACTTGTTTTAAAATGAAGAATGAAAAATGAAACACGGGAGCGAACGGGAGCGAAAGAACCGACGCGACCCTAAATGAAAAATGAAAAATGAAAAACGAGCGCAATGGGCGGATTTCTGTTTGTGGTTACCAAAAGAAAATCCAACTGCCAGGAAATACACGGACCGGTTGGTCGGGGGATCTTAGTATAATTTGAAATTCAATTCCGATTCACTTTTCAAATAATTATTTTACTGATTTTCCTTTCAGAAACCAAATTAAATATTGCTCCATTTTTCAAATAATCACTTCCAAATTAAACCTCAGATTATACTAAGATCCCAAGGTCAGTTGGGGGTATCTTAGTATAATCTGATATATTATATTCAATTCAAATTCACATCTGAAAAGTCTATTTTACTGATTTTCCTTTTAGAATCTAAATTAAACATTGCTTCATTTTTCCAATTTTCTAGCCCACAAAAAAATCAGGAAAATGCTCCATTTTTCTGATATTGTGCTTAGTATTTTGGCGTCTTTTGATTTGGGACTGACACTGAGAAAAGCTCAAAATAGGGTTTTTTTCAGTTTTTTCATCCCAGAATAAAAATCAAAGAATGTCTTCATTTTTTCAATTTTCTAGCCCACCCAAAAATCAGGAAAATGCTCCATTTTTCTGATATTCTGATTAGTATTTTGTCATCTTTTGATTTGGGACTGACAAAGGAAAACATCTTTATTTGTCTTTGTTTTTCAAAATGTCAGTCATCTTTTAATCTACATTTTTCATCAAAACAAAGATGTCACGTGACCACGTGTTACATCACATGGTCTTTGTCCTTCAAAGTAAAAGTTGTAGTCTAACATGTAAGCAATAGTATCTACAGACAGTCATTAACACCACATCTAATGACTGTATGATGTTGTTTTTAATGCCTTTTCTGTCTTTTTTTTTAGATCAAAGCTACGGCTCACAAAAGTATGTTGCAAGACTACCAAACCTTTCTGGGACATAAAACCGTAAATCCCTTACAACTATATACTTGTGGTGTGGAAGCTCCACCAGCAGGGGTCATTCACTTTCCCCTTGTGCCTCCCAACTTCACAGCACCTTAGTAGTTTTACTGAGGTGCTGTCAACCTAACAACCTTTTTGTTCTTCTATACAAATATTTTCTTTCACATCAGGATTTAAAGGACGAGTTCACCCATTTTCAACCTGTCTTCATATAATTGTTCCTCAATAATGCTCATGATAATATGGCACCCATCGAGAAAAAAATAATCGATGGGGAATCCAAGATAATAGAAACTACAGGCTTTCTATTCCTGTTAGCACGCTATAATGGAAACCATTGTTCTCGCGTTAATAAAAACAAATATATACAATTTTAAATATTGAAGGGAAAAAAATCCTTTCTGTTGAACTGATAATCGGCTGATTCTTTGACCAGATCCGAGAGCCGCTATGAGAAGTAAGTAAAATCGATATGTAAGGCTTAGGCTGTGAAAACCAACTAGGCTGATGAGTTGTCTGATGCTTATCTAAGAGTTAATGTCGCTCGGTTTCACTGATGAACTCCCTTAGCCATGATGTCAGTCCTGATGAACTCCCTTAGGACTTTGATGTTTGTCCTGGACGTTTTGGTTATCTCCATATATGGAGTTCCAGTAGGGGTTCTCTGATGTCAGCGCTAGGTATGTTAGGTATCTCCATGATAATCGTCTAGGAGAGATTCTATGATGTGTTGGAGATTTCAGCTATTTAAACAACAGACAAATTGTGCAATGACATAATTTGTCGTGCGTCCGTCCATTGTATTGGTGAAATTAAGAGCAGACAAGACTGTTAAAATTAAGTGTATTTATTAATCAAGCAGTAAGTTAAAAGTTAGAGAAATGTACTTAACAGAGATCTCTGGGCTCACACTAGCTTTCCTTATCAGCAACAAATTGCATCGAGGTCACCTCACTAAGTCTGAGCCCTCTTATCTGTCCCTAGAGCCCCTATATACTGAAATGTGGGATGGTCTTCAGGTTGGTTCGCCACCTGACTCAGCATTTGTCTTCAAACAATGGGGGGGGGGGGGGGGATTTCTCTCCAACCTGCATCTTTCTAAGATTAGGGAAGGACAGAAAGGAACAGAAACCACAAATGCATACACATGTACAGACAGATGACCTCTCATCACTTCAACGGCCGGGACATCTGACAGTTTTGTCTTCTTTATTGGGACAGCAATTAAACAATAGTAATTAAAGCAATCGCATATTCTTATAATACCAACTAGTATTAACTAAAGCTTTAAATGGATATTAATTGCCATCAGATGTCAGACTTGGGGAGGTTAATTGTCTCCATCTATGGGAATCTCCATTTGGGAAGGTTGTGATCGAATAGGTCACTAAAGTCGGGACTGAATAGGTCATTCATCCCATTAGGTTTCTGGGCACCTTGCCATGATCCACCTTGTGGTGTTATCCATCTATGGCTAATGCTGGCAAGTATGCCCTGAACGTTCTTTATACTTTCACTGGTAGATGCGTTTCTGAAGTGTCCATAGCCCTCCTATGAGACACAGACTGAGAAGAAAAAAATCACACAATTTTAGCAGGAGCATTAGTGAGGATCTATGAAGATAGGTTGAAAATGGGTGAAGTCGTTCTTTAATGATCATTAGACTAATAACCCATTACCCATTATCAATAAGTAACCCACCTATATCCCAAACTCCCTCCCCAGTCAGAGTTCATAGTTTTATTGAATGTAGAATTATGTGCAGGATGTCATTTGTATATGTGAGGGAACTTAATTTACTGTCTTTCCCTATGGGACTGACCGTGGGTAGCTACCTGGGATGTAAGTTGGGGCTTGATCAACCCCGGCTGGGTCACCTGGGCGAGGGTTCATGTTGCAAGACCCGAAACACCTTATGACCCCAGGCTACAACACTGATGATACATCCCAGGTGCATCCATGTGATGTATTCTTTATTGTATGTACTTAATTTAGGAGAGAATATCTCAACTGTTCTTGGCTAATATGACCCCAGGGAACAACTTAGGAACTGTGACTAATTCTCTATCCGGAATGAAATACCCGAAAATGACCACGCTCTTTTTTTAAATGACCATAACCGGTGCACTACTTCCAACATGGCTCTATCTGCTAAACCTTTGGAGCTACAGATTTACTGAGGTGCTCAAAATGTTCAGAATACTTAATAGGGAAACATAGTAAAGTGTAAAATTTCTAATTTGATATTTGACAGAACAGCTAAAAGAAACGTATTACTGTCCAGGGCCATAAGGATATTTTTGCGCAAATCAATCTAAGAGCACCACATTTGTCCCAGATGTAACCCAGGGCATGCTTTAATGATTTAGCAAGAGCGCCCGAGCCAGCAACCTTCAGGGTCATCATAGTGGCCAAATCCAATATGACCGCCACCTGACAAAGTTTTTGGCTATAACGTTTGAACCACATTTTCAGCTATGAATGCAAACTTGGTGTCTAAATCATGTTTTTTGACAATTAAAAACATGTTTGAATGCTTATCTTTATGATTTAATCTATCTAGAGGACACTAATTTGATTATCACAAATATGGCTACTATGTTCTGAAACAACCAATGTATCTTACGATGTAATTTCATTGAAACAAGAATGAATTTACAGTAGAACTAATTCCTATGATGATAGGCCTACAGCTAGAGCTAATACAGTATGTTCAACAATGCTCAGCATAAAGTGTAATACTATATAGTATTACTATTCTATACACCATTGACTAGTATGATATCATACGGTACTAGTCACTAGCCACTGTCAGGATTCATCTACTCTGCTGTGGCCACCACGGCTCTTGCCGGCGTACAGTATATGATGATGACCATATACTCCAATCTTTGGACATGGAAAGTTGATCTTTTCAGGCTCCAAAGTAAGGGTGACCAGAGTTTCTTTGAGATACCTGCACTCCTTTTCCCATAGTCAGGGAAGGCTGATGTTGGTCAAATGGTAACCAGGTCCCTTGAGAACTTCCTCCCACCCAAGCTGCACTGATTCAGCATGTCCGAACCTGGGAACCTTACTGGACCCATCTCGCAGATGCCAGTAAAGCTTGCGCCATCCTCCTCCACTGTGGCTGCAAAAGTCATGTAGTGGACACAGCAAATGCTGCAAAACTGGAGTCTGCTGCATCTCGATATATAGATGTTGTGTGATTAGGACATTAAAAACAATCATCACCCGAGGAATCAAAAGGACTGAGCACATGCAACTGTGTGTGTGTGTGTGTGTGTGTGTGTGTGTGTGTGTGTGTGTGCGTGTGCGCGCGGTGCAGTATGTATCAGTTATCGCAGAGCTGTTCTGTTGTTGTAACACCAAGACACATTCCTAGCAACGATTTGTTGTTTAGCAATTCACTTTTCAGATTCTAATTTGAACATATTGTTCAAATTCCATACACCTTTGACTATTATGATAGTATTCACTTTATGCTGAGCATTGATGTTATGGTTTGCTGACCAGCTGCTGCTGGAAGTGCCAACTGCACCCACTAAAGTTACCAGGGGTGACCGGGCCTTTGCCGTGGCTGCCCCCTCTGGAATGACTTTCCTTTACGCATCAAAGCAGCCCAGTCATCTTTACTAAAGACTATTTTTTTGTCCTTGGCATTCAGTAACAACTAAAGCAGCCTTACCTTCCTCTATTGGCGCTAATGTTTGTTTGTCTGTGCTTACTCATTGTTTACTATTTTTTTGCTTTGTTTTGCTTTTTACCTGTACAGCACTTTGGTTGACCTGGTCATGTTAAATGTGCTATATAAATAAACCTTGATTTGATTTGATTTGATTTTTAAAAGGGCGTGGTCATTTTCGGGTATTTCGACCCGAATAGAGAATTAGTCACAGTTCCTAAGTTGTTCCCTGGGGTCATATTAGCCAAGAACAGTTGAGATATTCTCTCCTAAATGAAGTGCACACATATCTTAGCCAGGTCCTAGAAAGTGAATGACCCCTGCTGGTGGAGCTTCCACACCACAAGTATATAGTTGTAAGGAGTTTACGGTTTTATGTCCCAGAAAGGTTTTAGTAGTCTTGCAACATACTTTTGTGAGATGTAGCTTTGATCTAAAAAAAAATGACAGAAAATGCATTAAAAAACACATCATACAGTAATTACATGTGGTGTTAATGACTGTCTGTAGATCCTATTGATTACATGTTAGACTACAACTTTTACTTTGAAGGACAAAGACCATGTGCTTTGACCCATGGTCACATGGCTTCTTTGTTTTGATGAAAAAGGTAGACTAAAAGATGACTGACATTTTGAATAATAACCATTCCAGGCTTTTGGATTCCAGATGAATTAAGAAAAAAAAAGACAAATAAAGAGCTTTTTCCTTTGTCAGTCCCAAATCAAAAAATGCCAAAATACTAATCAGAATATCAGAAAAATGGAGCATTTTCCTGATTTTTTGGTGGGCTAGAAAATTGGATAAATGAAGCCATTATTGGATTTTTGGTCTGGGATGAAAAAACGCCAAAACCTTTTTTAAGAGCTTTTTTTCAGTGTCAGTCCCAAATCAAAAAAAGCCAAAATACTAATGAGAATATCATAAAAATGGGCCATTTTCCAGATTTTAAGGGAAAAAAGAAAAGTTTCAAAATGAAGCAATGTTTTATTTAGGATCTGAAACGAAAATCAGTAAAATATACTTTTCAGACGCTTATTCCAATTGAAAAACAAATAATAAATAAGATGCCCCGACTCCAAAAGCCCGGGGGATCTTAGTATAATCTGAGGTTTAATTTGGAAGTGATTATTTGAAAAATGGAGCAATATTTAATTTGGTTTCTGAAAGGAAAATCAGTAAAATTATTGTTTAAAAAGTGAATTAGAATTGAATTTCAAATTATACTAAGATCCCCCGACCCCGGTTATACTGTCGTTATTATTATTGTTATTATTATTATTATTATTATTATTATTATTATTATTATTATTATTATTATTCACATATTTCCTCAACCTCCAAATAGACCCTGCAACCCACCCAGACCTTAAATTGCTGTCACACGATATTTGAAAAAGGAAACAAAAAGAAAAATAAGCCTATACAGAAAAAAATAATTCAAATGCATTGAGTATAGCCATTCGGCCTAGATATATCTATATAGAATGTTATTTTATTCATATCATTAAATTGAATTGTCATATGCATTCATACAACGCACGCTGGTCATTGGGATCTTATTTAAGATATCTTCGTCTTCGTCATTTTTATGTTAAACACCACGTAGGCCTATTTGTGACACATTAATTGGCTTGTCAGTGACAGTGTATTATCTTGGTCTGCTTAACTTTCGGAAGAGATATCCGTCCAGAAATGGAACTCATGTTTTATCCTCACTTCTGGGGGTAAATTTAGGCTATAACCTTTTAAATTTGACCGATATTTTACTTACCATGCATCAGATTGATTGGTTGATTGAATATTTTATTAACAGTTTGCAAAAAGTAACAACTGTTACGATGTGACACGTTGTGGTGGGAATGGTGGTTTTATAATTTCGTTCACTTGCCAGCTAGAAATGAGTTTCTAAAGCAATGCTATACGCATTCAGCATTGTCTATTTACATTGTGATGACGAAGTTGGCCATGACAATTCAATTATTTGTTGCCAAGTACCAGCTTGGACGAGACCCTCCCAGCTCTGATAGAGACGGCAAGAAAGAATCGTTAAAATGTATGATTTTTGTCGTTATATATAACCTTCCTGATATTGCCACAAACCTGTGTGCGTGTGGAGAAGCCCAGTGTCAGAGAGGCCATGATGAGTGAGGACCATGTGGGATACCAACAAGATGAGCCAAATAACTGATAAGATCTCACACTTGATATTGGAGGTGTATTGAGTTGAGAAAGTTTATATTTAAAATCGAAAAATAGAAGACCAAGTTTATTATTCTTAAACGGAACTTAAAACTAAAACGTGTAGTGGAAAAAAAAAACATTTTAGTTAACTCAATTAAAAATAATAACTATAGACTTTAAAGAAGGGGAAACTAACTGAAATCATATTGTGTACAAAAGTAACTGAAATAAATAATATAGGCTACAGAAAATGTTTTTAATTTTAGTCTGACAACATATTGGTAGAGACTGTCTGTGAGTCAATTGCTGCGTTTGTAGCCTATTACACAATACCTATTCTGAACTTCTTAAATCTTGCCCCTGAAAAATGCCCCATAATATGACAAGAAAACTGAAACTAATACTGAAACTAATCAAAACGAAACTAAAACTTTTTACAATAAAAACTACACCGAAACTAGCAAATCGAGGATATGAACTGAAACCAAACAGAATTGAAAATAAAACGAAATAAAGGCATACAGTAGGCCTAGTAAATCACACTGTGTCTGCAAAATGTTCACACTGTCAAATGTAAAGGTTATTTGTCTTACACTACACCCTTGACTTTTGTACTTTTCAGCATTTTTCTCGGAGGACATTGTTTTGATTTAATATAGAAAATTAGCTTTGGAACTATAGCAACAAGTCATAGTTGCATCATGTAACAGACAATAATCATAAGGAACAGAGGTGAGATGATTACAGGATTACTGCAGGAATACTACCGAAAGTTAAGTCTGTAAAGGTTATGAACAAAAACTATACCGTATATCAAAATATACAGCCTTATTGTAAGAATTTTAATGGATAGTATTTCATTATATATACACTGTTCTTCAATGAATATCTTTCACATTATTCCTGTCTCGACTGTGTCTGCATTTGTGTTCTGTGTTTAACTGAAAACTTGTAAACCACGGGATGTTTTGACAGTCTTTTCTGCTGTGTTACATGTGTTTCTGTTTGTTTTGTCAATATGTTCAGCTGAAAACCGTTTTAAGAAGAGAGTAACTAAGTACATTTACTCAAGTACTGTCTGTACTAAAGTACAATTTTGAGGTATTTTTACTTTACTGGAGTATTTCCAATTTTCAATACATTTGCTTGTACTCCACTACACCTCAGAGGTAAATATTGTACTTTTTACTCCACTACAATTATTTGAACACTTTAGTTACTTTGTAGATTTCGATTATTACAAAACATACATTAACCACTTCAGCCTTTAAACTTTGCCTGTTTGAAAATAGCTGATCTACAAGCTCACAACGTGTCGCTGGATAAACAGTATACAGTAGTCTTGCCTGTGAATTTCATCATGGTTATTTTAGGGCCAGAACACCAAACCTGTGCCAGACTTGACTAAACCACTTAAAGTTCAATCAAAGTGTTAATCAGCAATTTCATATGTTCAAGATGCCTATACAGTGTGGAAGAAAACATAAGCTATTGAGACAATCAGATGAAAATCATAATGTTTATGGATTCAGTAAAGTTCTGATTTGCCCCAATTTTAGGTTAATTAGCCTAAAAGTAACTTGTTTATTTTTAGGTATATCATTTGGCCATAACGTACCTTGAAAGCTCAGCAATTGTCCTTGTGACATCAACTTCAGGCTCTCATGGCTCTCCAGTGGCATTTTCAGAGAACTACATCCCGTAGGTGTAAAAGTGTTCACACATAAACACTGTGTCAAGGCATCCTATCTTTCAAGACAGATTTTTTTTTAAGATTTCGTTTTTTAACCAAATGAGTTCCCAGATTGACAGCATCCCAATGTTTAGGAATGCAGACTCCTCCCTCTGGTTTGGGTTAATAATAGGATTACTTACATCTAATGGGATGATGGCAATCTAAATCCTAAATGAAATTGTAAACAATTTGGTACTGTAAACATTAACTAGATGAGGTCAGTCTTGGCTAAGAATTTTCCACTCAGAAATGCCACTCTTCTCTGTTGTTGCCGTTTCAAATTTCTGAGCTGTGTCACAGTTGACCTTAAATAAGGCCCTCAGAGTTAGTGAATATAACGCATATAGAAGGAAGAGACCCATAACTGTACTGTCCTCCTGGGTTTCAACCACTTTCAACCTGGCAGCCCTATTTTTGGCATGTCTCATATCACGAAAATAGTTGATCTACAAGCTCATAACGGTACATAGCGTATGCCTAATATGAGACATTATACAAAGTACTACCGAGTAATCTTTTTCCACTAAAGTAAATGTCTTTGCTTGTATTTCAGTATAGTTAACCCATTAAAACCGGGAACGCATCTGTGTAACCACTTAAACCATTATTTTATACTTTGGCTATTCAAAAATAGCAGATAGACAAGCTCATAGCGCGGCACTTGTTGCCGCGCTATGAGCTTGTAGATCTGCAAATCTGTGAATATATATTTTCAAAGCAAACATTTTTAACTCTAATCTTTGCTTCTGGGGGTCCCTGGAACAAAATATTTTGAGATGGGGGGGTCTGCGGCCAAATACATTTTGGGGGGACTTGACATGAAAAGGTTTGAGAACCACTGAAATATAACATACGTTTTTCAGAAAACAGTTTTTTTCAGGATTTAGAAGACATTTTGTAGAATCGGAACCTCAGGCCTTAACTGCTGGTCATGAAAACTAAATTAAGTGGTGCAGGGAAGCCCTTAGCTCCTGCTATGGGATACAGCCACCAGGCACAGGTAGCCGTAGCCAACAGGCAAAGATTGTTTCTGTCGGGAGAAATGATACAATCACATATAGATGATCTGTTTATTAAAGATGTGGACTTCAAACTTCTCCATGACCATGTTTTATGTGAGAACTACAAATTAAGACAGAATTTAGCTAAGGCAGAGCACAACACACCATTTTGACAGACTGATGGTGGGTTCAGTTTAGCTGAATTTAATGTACAGACAATTACTCAAACATCAGAAATGTGTTACTGGTCTTAACGTTATGTCAACCACTTTTAATAGTGGTTAATCGCTTTTAATACTACCTCATCCAAACACTGACATATTTGTTTGGGAACAATACACATCATTGTGTAATTTTAGTTTTCCATATACAGTATACTTCCTCACTCAATGGGGAACATGTGCACGGATCATTGCACACGAATAGAACATGGAGATTGTTCTATTCAAAAACAAACAATATGTCTTCCACAACCATTACTTAATTCTGTCGACTTCATCCAGACAGCTGTGATTGAGAAATGGTTATTTTCCGCCATGGTCGTCCTGCGATGACAAGCGTTTCTAGAAACAAGCACCACAGATGGTGATAAAGGTAAAGGCTCTGATAAGAAGTCCATTGGAATAGGATTGTCAAAGGGCACTGCTTATAGTCGATGTGACCCCGTCTGTGTGTGCATATGCATGTGTGTTTGTTTGCACAACTGAGTGTAAAAATATGACCCTAAACATAAACTAACACTGAGGCTTTAGCTGTGTGGTAGTTTTAGGGAGTGGGCATGTATTTACATGCCACCAATGGGATTCAGTGTGAGGCTGCATGTTTACAGGGTACGTGGGCTGTGGATTCATGGGAGTTCTGGTGTGGGCGTGTTGACTCTACCACAGAGTCCACGGAGGTTGCTTGAGGGGGAAAGAGGCCAAAGAAGAAACGTTGACAGGAATGGAGATAACAGCCCATGGTAGTGCTTGTCTCTGGAGAGACCGTCTGATCATCAGCCTGGGACAAATGCAAATGAAAATCGATATGAAAATCACCAAATGTGGAAAGGTGATACGATATAATTATACGTAATATATAGTGAAACCAGTAACACATTCTCACTTTTCAAAATAGCCGATATACAAGCTCACTGTGGCACCGGACACTATCATACGGTACCACCAAGTATAAATCAGGGTATAGTGTATGGCCATGTCAGGGTGTGTGTGAGTGGCTGTGTATCTCTCTTACCCGTCTCTTCCCAGTAGGAACAGTGCAGGTATGCTGGGTCTAGCAGTGCTCCCATCAGTAACCATATCCAAATACTGGCTGTCGTTATCAACTGCATCATCAGCAATCAACACTGCTTTGCCTCCTGCCTCCTCCACTAGTCGAGCCTTATGGACAAACGAACAGCCCCTGCAGTTCATGCAGATAGAAGAAAACATAATTTTTTAACATGTGTGAGAATGACAGGAAAGAAACATAGTATGAATACATATTCATGATGATACACATTGACTTACACATGTTAAAAACCAAATCCCCATTTTGTTCAGCAGAAGAGTTCCTCCTCATGGACAGTAATACTGATCATTATCGTGTGTGTAGATCAAATGCCTTTTTCATGTGATAACAAAAATGATTAACCAACCTTGGGCAGGCAGCATCAGCCAGGCTGCAATGCCAGTCTGCGATTGGATAAGCCTGGGTATTGAATGCCCAGGTACATGTTGTTACTGTTGGGTGGAAACCTTATATGTCCAAAACCTTTTTTATGATTTAATTGTTTTTTTTTATAAAATAGAGAAAGTATCTACAAGCTCACAATGCGTCTTGAGCTCGTAGATCGGCTATTTTCACTACTTTTGTGAGACACTCTTATATGATGAAGTAGCATTCGGTTGAAATCTGGAGATGCAAGGCTTCTGCCGGACAGCAACATATGTATTCAAGTCTCTGACACATGGGTTAGTGATGTTTGATGTTTACATTTTTTTTATCTAGGAACAGTTCTTCTTAAATCGTTAATGCCCCTTCAGTCACATGACTAAAATGTAGTAGACTTTTGGGTAGAGCTAGGATAGATAGGATGACTCCTCAAAATCTGCCTAAAACCATGATAGAAATATCTCTCTTATTATCCTGGTTAGTCGCTCTATTGGAAACAACTTACTTTTGTGTTCCTAAAGGCAATTTTCTTATGAAATCCTCTTCAACATGCAAAAAAGTGAAAACTTTCAACTTAACTATTCTGTTTTGGATGTCACCACATGATTATCATTTACTGCATTTGAAAATATTCTGCATTTTAAGTTTTTTTGTCCAGAGAGCTATGGAATTTGGCATGACTAAGTATCTGTAAATGCATTTTCTTGGGCATAAACGTGTATTATTCAATAGGGCATCGGCTTATGTAAAATCAAATGTATAGACATGAATGGTTCCTAGATGTTATTTACTTGCTCCAAACCGAGTATACACAGTATAGCACATGCACACATAATTACCCTCGTTCCAGTAGGATTACTTGTCCCTGAATTAACTCTCTGTTCCTCATTTCTGAGCAGCCGTCTGCTGGCTCTGCTGGCACAAGTAAAATCTCATCATAAGAAGAAGTCTGGGTCCCAGATGAGAAAACAGAGAGGCAGAAGAAGTGCCAGAGAGGATGGAAAAGGGGGTAATGAAGACCAAAGCACAAACAGAAACGACCAAAGAAAGACCACCATAGAGCAATGTGAGGGAGAGATAGGAGAGAAAAATAAATAGAGCATTAGTGGGGTATGAGGGAAGAGGGCTGACACTTTCTTTGGTGAATAATAAATCCCAACAACAACAACAACTAGTAACTACACAGTTACAATAACATTACTTACAAAATCTCCACCAAAGTCTTTTGCAGGAGCTGCACTGAAGATGTAACCTATGTCCTCAGGACTGATAATTCGGAAGTAGAGCAATTCATTGACCCCAAGACCTGGAACAGTCCAAATTGGAGAGACATGTCAAAGAAATTGATGTTCACTTCAAATGTTGTGTATAATTATATTATCAGGAGGCAGGAGCACCACAATTGTCTGACTGTTATGTTTAAATCGCAGCAAGTTGACAAAGAACCTGTGTGGGATCGGAAGGAACAGCAAAATGATGACATGTCGAGAAGGTAAGTGAAGTAGGCCTGTCACAATTATAGTCTAATCTGAATTATTTTGCATAATGATCATAATCGTGTCCATGTTGAAAAAAAATCTTATATTTTCAAACATTTTCTAAAAAAAAAGAAAAAGTAAATAGCAGCTCTACAAGCTCTCAATGCATAGCAGGGTTGTGATCTTGCAGATCGGCTATTTCCACTATTAGTGTTGTCAGTCATTTCTTTGTATACATTTATTTGTCATATCCTCCCTGTGCAAACTTCAAATCCTAAAAAGCCAAACAGAAATGTAATTTTCATTCATATATTCCAGTGTTCAACGACAGAAACCCAATTAAATAGTTCATCACAATTATTTGAGTGACAATTAATCGCCAGGTAAAATGTAATAATCGTGACACAGTGAAGTTGACGTTACATCAACAATCTGTCAGGCATTCAAAACAGCTCAGTGTAGGTTGGTTACCTGGACAGATCACTTATACTGTGTAGGCCAGGGGTCTTTCGGTACAGGGGGTCCTCCTAATATTTGTGTAATAGGATATTATTTTTTTTTTTTTTTACATTAACCACTTGAACCCTAGCATCCCTATTCTGAGGTGAACAAAAATAGCAGATCTACAAGCTCAACGCCTCGCAGCTATTTTCGGCAAAGAGGTTTGGTGTAATGGGAAAAAATAGCAGACCAAGTACAAGTGAAAGGTCAGGTTTACTAAGTATTGACGGTTTAAGTGGTTAAATGTTGTTTGAAAATACACATGAACCATGAATCCAACACTGATGATAGTGCTGCCAAACACGTCTATGAAGCCATCTATGAAATCTATGAAAAGGTTTAATCTGCAACACAATTTATACAATATATAGTGGGGGTCCCTGCTTCATCTCTCTCTCATCTTAGGGGTCCTTGGCCTGAAAAACGTTGAAGACCCCTGGTGGATGAGTTACCTGAACAGATCACCTACTGTGTGTGTAGGCTAATGTTTAGGCTACTCGTAGCTAAAATGCAGACTCAGACGTTGGCTGAAATGCAACCATTATACCCGTGCCTTTCTCACCTGATATGTAACTAAAATGCATGAGAATACTCCACAGACAAATAATCCACGATGTTTCAGTCATGTTAGCCATGTCGAAGGCATTTAACCGCAAGGTTCTGTAACATACATTGATATAATGGACGGACCGGTTTCAAGTGAGACACGAATAGGTGCAATTTCCGGTCATGTATTTCAAAATAAAACCCAACGGATAGGTACGCAGGTTTTTGTATTATGTGTAGCTACTGTAGCTATATATACACTACACACACACATAATATTTCTATGTGTAAAAAAAAATGAACCTGTGTTTACCTGTATTCATTTTATTTTATCATTATTATTATTTTATCAAATACTTTTATTTTGACGGCTAACTCGATCTCTACTTGCGTTCTGTCGAGCCCCCAGATTGAACCGCGGTAGAACAGTGAAGCTGCCGTCGCCTGGTGGTCAAATCTGGGATAGCAGCACTTTTGCATTGAAAACGCTACTGCGCATGCTTATATTGTCTGAAACGCTAGTGCGCCTGCTCTATTGGCTCTAATATTGGAGCCAGTCCAGGAAGAAGAGGTACTTCCGGGTGCTTCTAGCACTTGTGAGCAACTTTCATTGAAATTAATAGGTGGGGGCCGGGCAGTCTGCCCTCTAGATATATTATAACTCTATGAATGAATGGATAGTACATGGGTGTATTGTATACGCATGCGCGCTAGCCACCAAAGCACTTGTAGTCTGGACTAGAGATTTTGAAATTAATCAAAGCATTTGCAGCCTGACATCCTCTCTGGTACACTCATCTCATCCCATTTACTATTATGTCCAAAGCATTCAACCAATTTACAGTAATAAGTAAATGTGATGGGACCAATAATTGAATAATGGCTAATCATATTCTTTAGTTTTTTTAAAACATGTTGGACAGAATATATATATATTTTTAGAAATGACAATGATTTCCCCCAAAATCCAATTAAAAATGTCCAACAGTTCTTCTATCTGTCTGTCTCATATTGTCACTTTGTTCTGGAACCACACATAGCTGAACCCTATTCTCTCCTGCACCATGCTCAGGTCTCTCTCTTCCAAGGGAAAGTATCATGTCTGTCTATAATGTGAATTCCTCGATATGAATCTACAATATTCTATAGTGGACCCAGTAATATGTGTTCTTAAATTAGGTATTGATTGATTGAGTGATTGATTGATTGAATACTTTATTAGCCGTTTGCAAAAGAAGCACAGGAAAGTACATGAAAGCATGTAATGATGTTTTGCATAGTAACTATGCAAAACATCATTACATGCAAAACATCATTACATTCTCAACACTACATTGAGAAGGCTAGGTGGTGAGCTGTCAGATAATATTCACGACTGGTATAGCTGACATAAATGTATGATAATGATAGCAATAACATAACAATCATTATTACATTCAGCACTTATCTCATTTTGAAAATGGTATATAATAGAGAGTGTGCCTTGGAGAACAGCCTGTGTGCCTTTAACAGCTTTTTTCCTGCCACTGTGCGCTTAGTAGCCGAGGACATTAGGGACGGTAGTCAATATGACAGATGAACTGAATCAGAGCAGATGAACTAAATTAGGACAGATCATGATAAGATGAATTGCACCACTATTTGCACTGTTTTTTAGACTATGACGTGCTTATTTATATATTTGATATTTGTCTTTAGGGAGTGTGGTAGGATATATGTAGGATTGTAGGATGTACTGTATGTTTTCTCTGTATTTTCTGTCTTTTTTTTAAAATGCTGACCCTGGGAGCTGAGCTCCAAAATGTCCTATGCACTTGTGCAAATGGCAAATAAAGTCTATTCTATTCTATTCTATTAAGTATTTACTTGCTAATAAAGTGAGAGAAAATACATTCACTGATTTTACCCAGCAAAATCTTTCCTTAAGAGATATACTGTAAATGGGATACTGAGTCTCACTGCTCATTTTGTAACAATTCAGATGAAAACGTTACACATTTGTTTTGGAATTGTTCTCAGATTTGTTCATCTAGACATTTTTATTTAAGATGGAACGTATTTTATTATAAATCTTTTATTTGCACTTGCCACATCCACAATTGCAAATTCAATGCAAATTATTTTTCTTTCTTTCTTTCCTTTTCTTTGTTTATACATTAACAGGTGGTCTTTTACACAGAATAAATTATCCAAACCAAGAAATATGCATGCATTTATTGAACTGTGTTTTTAGTGTAGCAGATTTGAACTTTACACATCCTGAACCAAGTAGTGTCACTGTATCATCTACTCCTGCACCATGGTCTGATGCCTCCTGCTCTTCTTAGATGGCCGTGGTGGACAGCAGCAGTTTGCTGTCTTTTTGCAATGCTTCTTTTTACCTGCCCTCACCTATCATGAAACAAATGACAAATTAGTAGTCTGTTAGAACACAGTGTTTTCACAAGAAGAACCATAGCCAATGAGATTTGATAACCAATAATATACCACCCCAAGCCATATACTTTTTAGTGTAGAAATCCTTTCATGTTTGTTTAAGAGAGGGGGAGGGGGGGGGGGGGTTACTAGTAATAGGCTACTCCTGTGCCAAGTATACATTGTTATATTGTTGGACTGACAGATACAGAGATCTCCATATATGGGCATAAAAGGGACAAGGACTGACAGATACAGAGATCTCTGTATATGGGCATATCAGCATGCCCATATATGGGCATTTACTGATGACATTATGGATCTCCATATATGGGCATAAAAGGGACACGGACTGACAGATACACATATATCTCCATATATTGGAATTAAAAGGACACAGGCAGAAACAGACATCTCCATATATGGGCACAAAAGAGACACAGAGTCAGACAGACCGGTACAACGCATACTCTGACAAAGTTTGAGTGAGGGCCGCTACCCCTAACCTCTAGTATCTAAATATTTTCTGACTCTTTTAGTAGAGTGCTCAAATTTAGCAGCCTCAGTGAACATTTTCCTCCATTAGCTTGAGGGATGGTCTTAAATTCTTCTCACCCTCGCTGTCATTTCAATGCCTTTACAAACATACTTGGCTGAAAATACAGACTGCACAATTGTAGTAATGTGAATAACAGCCGCTTGTAAAGACTGTAGCTTTAATAGCTGTCATTCAGTAAATAATGTATTTGTCAATCTTTATTCTGTACTTTTTGACAGCTAAATATTATGTATTTCTTTGTGTTTGTATGTTGAAGTATCCAAACACTGTTTGAGTTTGTAGAATATTGGGTTATTTAACTACTTTTTTGACTCACTAACGGCACAGCACTGAAACCATTCGATGCAACTTCATGAAGTAGGATTTCTAGCAACAATAAAATCACCAAATGTGGATTTCCTATCGGTAGCAGAAGTGCTGACATTGATACCATGACAACTAAGGAACATAATACAAAAACAGACAAGGAACAAATATGCAGTAGGAAGCACAGAACCCTTTTAATAGTCAAACCACCAAGGTACACAAAAACACCAACACAGAGAGAGAAGATGCACAGGAAAGACCAGGAAAGTCCTTGAGAGGACAGAGGTCAACTTAAACTGAAATGGTACAGTCGTTTACAATTATCCAGGGGCTCCACTTGCTCCAAAGTTTCGCCAAAACAGCTTCTCTGGAACGTGCTCTCAGCTGGGTAATTCCCTTTGGTATAACAGCCGATGTCGAGTGCCCCGTTCCCTTCGGTATATCAGCCGATGTCGAGTGCCCCGTCTAGAGTGAGGGAGATTTCATAATTAAGTATACCCATATGGGTAGAGAAAGAGTGGGTGGAGGTCATGGTACTCTCCCCAAGAATGTGAGAGGACTGTGTGTGTGTGTGTGTGTGTGTGTGTGTGTGTGTGTGTGTGTGTGTGTGTGTGTGTGTGTGTGCGTGCGTGTATGCGTGTGTGTGTGTGTGTGCGTGTGTGCGTGTGTGCGTGCGCGTGCGTGTGCGTGTGCGTGTGTGTGTCTGTGTCTTGCTGTACTGTACCTTGCCGTCGTCCCTATACACGTATTCTATCTCATGTTCCAGTCTGAAGTAGCTAAGAGGGCCAGACCAGCTGGATGCAGCAGTTATGGTCACATTCAGGTCCAGTCCCGGCATTTCCTGGCAGGTCAGTTTCTTGGGAGGGTCTGGCTGGACTGTAGGGGTTAAAAACACACCACAGATCAAAATCACAGATTTTAAGAATCGCTTCTAGCTCCCAAAGTTATTTTTTTGTTTATGTTCAGACAAGAAAATTAAGAAATCACCTGAAATGAATTACTTCATACAGTACTTCAAAACACTATACTATAAATGCTGTACTGTACTGTACTGTACTGTACTGTACTGTACTGTACTGTACTGTACTGTACTGTACTGTACTGTACTGTACTGTACGTATAATTTATAATTCTATTCTGTACATTTCTTTGAAAATTGTGTTTTATTGGAAAATGCCTTAAGATAAAAGCAGTAGCATGTTAATACCTTTTCTAATACCACAAGGCGTTTCTGTCTTGTCAGCAATCATGTCACATGATAATTGTTCAAATAATGGAGATGTCATTTTGTAACAAACCTCTGTAAAAAATATTGCAGCCCTTATTTGACAGAGCCAATTAAATTAGATTTACCAATCTCTCTGAGATAAAACCTCTTGGTAATCTTGAGGTATTCGTCGCTGTTGATGGCCTCGGCAGTGACTTCCAGCTTGTTCTTTTCCTCCTCACATGGGTTGAGGGAGTGGATAATTTCAAACTGTAAACCCCCATCTGGGTGCTGACCAGTGCTATTGATCCAGGTGCAGGACTTCTCACCTTCGGTGCTAGAGATGCATATAATAACATTAATAAGGAATAGGACATGAAATTGAGAGTCGACCTTCCTCCTGTCTGTTATGTAGATATATCTACACTGTGTCTGCACGTTAATCTTTCATTGTACCACAAATAACAGAGGTTGCCTATTGCCAGTGACTGCTGGCTTATTTGGATCAGTAAATAGGAAAGGGAGAGTAAAAAGTAGAACAGACACAGGAGAGAAAGTGTAAGAGGCCAGCAAGGAATCAAGGATACATCCAGAGAAGAAGAAGACCCCACTGTTGCCTAATTCATGCAGTAAATTGTCAGTATAAATTGGCCAAACTCTTGGCAAGTTTGTGTTTAGTTCTGCTTGTATTCTGGCTTACCAGGAATGGCCCAGTCCAAGGCGTACCGCTGTGAAATCACTATGGTTCCATTTGCAGCTGAAGTTACAATTGTACGATGTTGCCCGGCAGTGCAAGGACCCTACAAACACACATATCGTAATAATCAGTCAATCATTTATCACAAAACATGCATTTTTGTGATTGTTTATTATCTGGGATCTGGAGTGGTAATACCACTACATTTCATCTCTATAAGTTATGTAACTACAGTATATTTCAGGCCAGTTCAGTTGAGTATTCAGTGTTCTCTGCCAGCCATTAATGAAAGAATTTGTGAAAATCGACAAGATGGTTTTCCGAAGGGTGTATCTTTGATTTTAGTTTCTTAATGAAAAAATATTAAAGTAATGTCGGCTGCTTTTGGTTTAGAAGCTCAATGTAACATTCTGTGTATCCACAAGACAACCTGACAGTCATCCTCAGGTCAGTGTAGCAAATGCAGAATATTGATCAGTCATGGACCATAGGCTAAAGCTATCATACACATTCTAGTGTTAAGTGGTACACCTGTTTAATATTGCACACAAACAAATATCTTACCGTATTCCTCGTCCTCAGCCTCAAACCGCAGATAGGCTGATGATAGCTTCTCCGCTCCGGTCCAACAGCTGTATTCTCCCAGCATTGGAGCATCCACATCACTCACAGTCAGATTGAAGCCATCGTGATCATCAATTTCTTCCTCGTCGCCATCTCTTGTAAACCTCCATGTAACCGGGCCGTCAGTCTTCACGTTACATGGTATTGTGACTGATTTATCTTGTTTAGCCACCACCACTTTAGACACGGACACAAATATTAAGTCACATATTTAAGTCATTTTTATCAAAGCACAGCCAGATAAGGAGTATGCTCATGATTCAGTAGATGTAATCAGACACAGTATACAGTATAGTACTTGTTCTCAATGTGGGGTCCCAGTGGTCCTTGAGGGGGGTTCCAGAGGGTGCCCAACAAAATTATTAATAGTTTGGTATAACCAAATGGGCCCTTGCAGTTCTGTCATTCTGAGAGTGTACAAATAGCCAGCTGTAGTAGGCTAGCTATGCTGTACACTCTCAGTCAGTGTAGAAATTGGGGTCCCAGAGATAATGTTCTTATCAAATGGGGGTCAGTGGCCTAATGACCAAAACTGGTCCTTGAAATTAAAAAGGTTGAGAATCACTGGTCTACATTTTAATTACATACTGTACTACTATTTCTCACCCTTCTACTGTGTATGTTGAGGAACCAAAACCAAATAATTTTACTCTTGTGTACTCGTACATGAGATCTTGAATCTTATTATGAAACTTACCAGTGTCAGGAAATGTGCCAAATCCATATGCTCCTGTGAGGCTGATAAAGAGCAGGATGACAGATGATGATAGAGTCTTCTGAAAGAAAGAAAGATAAAGAGAGAGGGGTGGTAGAGAGAGATATTGAGTTGTCTATATCTATTATTCACTGATACTGTCTTTAAAAACAATAGTAATAGTTATGAACGGTATTGCATCTATACTAGTAGCAGAGGAACAACATTCCTCTGCTACTGTGATCACGGAGTACTTTCATTGGATGCATTAATTTTATTTTACCTCTCTTAGCACTGTGCGTTAATAGTTAAATACGATTTTCAATACTGATCTAAAACAAATTTCATTATTCCCATAAAAGAGTGACAGAGAAATAAAAATTATGTATATACAACTTCCATGCCATAGTGACTGTAAAATAAGATAATGTAAGAAAATAACCTAGCAGTTATACATTTTTCGGTCAATAATCATTCATCACCGCACTTTCACGTACCATTGTGTAGACTGCGATGTCCCTTTGAAAAATCTGTGTTCAGAATTAATAATCCTGCTAACTTGATGAAATGCCTTGTTGGACTGCATCATTTTATATGTCTGAGAGGTGGTTGACTTCTCAAAAAATAAAACCACACATCATCATACCCATGTGGGTAGAGAAAGAGTGGGTGGAAGCTGGTCATGGTACTCCCCAAGAAAGACTGTCAGAGGACTGTCTGTGTGTGTGTGTGTATGTGTGTGTGTGTGTGTGTGTGTGTGTGTGTGTGTGTGTGTGTGTGTGTGTGTGTGTGTGTGTGTGTGTGTGTGTGTGTGTGTGTGTGTGTGTGTGTGTGTGTGTGTGTCTGTGTCTGTGTCTGTGTCTGTGTCTGTGTCTGTGTCTGTGTCTGTGTCTGTGTCTGTGTCTGTGTCTGTGTCTGTGTTTGTGTCTGCTCAAATGAACCAATAGGTTTCTCAGAAAGTTAGTTTATTTTCAGATTCAGATTCAGATTCACTTTATTGTCACTTAGATGCACAGTTAAGGCACATGTGAAAAACTTAAGCTCGGAAGCACCAATACAATAAAACAATTAAAAACATGATAAAACAACCTAAAAACACTAAACAAACAATAAACACATGGCAAGAATATCAGTCAAAGAAAGTGCATAGTGCAGAGCATAGTATGTTGGGTGTTTTAGCCCTGAGTCCCTCAGGGCTCTCTACAGGTGACTTTTCTGTTATTGCTGTACACTAAATATCTTTGCTTAAAATAGCGATCTAGCTCACAATGCGACGCAACGCATTGCGAGCTTGTAGATCTGCTAATTTCTGAGAAGGTTTCCCCATAATACGGATCCTGGGGTGTTTTTTTTGTGCTTTTAATTAGGGATATTGTGCTTCGAATTGTTGCCAATAAAATGCTCTATTCTATTCTGTTATCATATTCCCATCCAGACTGGAGTAGCTATGGGGGAGCAGACAAGCTGGGTGCATGAGCTACAGTAACGTCTTGTTCAGGTTCTGTCCCATGTGCTGACATTACAGAGAGGGTCTGGCTGGACTGGAGAGTTAGAAAATAACAACAACAATAATGTGAAAGGCCCAGATGTGCAGTTAATTGTTCACACGGTCAGTAGGGTATCTGAACATTAGGGGCAACAACAAGAGATGTGATCAGATTTGAACAGAACCATGAAGAAAAAGCTATTTTTCTTTCTTTCTTTATATTAACCTTAAACCAATCAAAACGTACCTTTGGCACAAACTGTCATAACATTATTACTGTAAATAAGAGACCCACCATAGCCTGATGGTGGTATGAATTCAATTCCTCAACACTGTTTTGCATGTCAAATTTCTGCAGCACAATAGGTATGTGTGTATTTCAAACATATGAAGAGAGGCTGAAAAATGGTGTGAGATATGACTGGTGTCAGTGTGGCCAGGGATTGTCCCAAATACGAGTTGTTTCCTCTAAAATATCAGCTTGTCAACAAAATCTCTCGGATAAACAAAATGGTATCACACAAACACATGCATGCCAACACACACGTCATACTGTATTTTAAAAAGAGGAAATACATTTTCATAAGTTGGTACAGACAGAAAAAGGTAAAGATATTGTAATGTTGCCAACAGGAATTTCCCCATATCCATCATTAATTAGCTCAAAGGGCAGCTCTTCACCTATAGAGCTATATAAACTAAAGACACAAAAATCAGAGAAATGTATCGTTTCATTTGAGCAGACATAAAGTCAGTCTTTCTAAGAATTCAGCTTCAAGTTTCAGTTCTTCAATATCCTACAAAAATGCTAAGAGAAGTGTACGCTACTGCGTTGTCAATTATTCCTAGTAACTTTGTGCGAAGGCGCTCAATTGGAAATGGGGAAGATTCTCATGAAAGCAAAAAAGAAACTAAGGCACTGTAGCAAGTAGCCCTGCCCGACGTAAAACGGGGTGAATGTAATGGAGTAGCCTTGCCAGCTCATAAGCCTAATATCTCCTCTGGCCAATAATAATAATAATAATAATGATAATAATGATGATAATAGCACAAACAAAGTTACAAAGAGCTTCACACAGCATCAAAGACACAAAAATGGTCAGAGAAACAATAAAAGAGCAATAAAATCACTCCTAAATGTCTGGCTGTAGGCTTTACATTAACAGCTAAGTCGCCAAAGGAAATTTCCCTTTCAAATGAACAATAGAAGAATGGTTTCCAACGTGGTAGATCCAGGTTTGAATCCTGGGTGTTACACTCGCTCATCTTGAATAATGAAATTACTCAGACATGTTTCAGCTATGCCTTCTTCAGATAATTAAAGGAGTGATAACAAACTATATAAGTAGAGAAAAAACACAAGGGCAGGTGTGGCCGAGAGAACAGAAGGCAAATTAATAATGTAAACGGTTCAATCAAAAGATTCAAATCAAATTAAGTACCGGATATTTTGTGGCCACTAATTTGAAAATGCAAAAACTTTCTCTCTTGTTTCCGGTGATCTCCTTTTCTATTGTCAAGGGAAATGCCCATTGCTTCTAGAGAAGAGGGATCAAACCTCTCTAGAAAGAAAAAAGAAGAGGGATCACACTTATGGACCTCTTTCTAATGTTTCACATCACACATCACATCATATTTAAAAGTCTTCCCTTGTGCAACATTGCAGCAATGATTGCAACAACTACATTTATAGGAACCTTTCATCTCTGAGCATAAGCAATAGTTGGGGATTTTAAGTTTGCAGCTTTTTCATACACAATAAGGGAGTGTCCACACCTGGCCTGTCTGGTTCCCTTAATCCGAACCCTAGATCGTTTATTTAATTGTATTTGTTTTGGCAGGTTAGAACAATACCACTGGAAGGAACTGCACTGAAACACCTTGAACATGTGTCTCTGTCATCTTTCAAGTGAACTCAGGTTGAGTATCCCAGTGATTTTTTTGGTCACAGGTCCACAGGTGTCCTCGAGAGAGTTACAGAGGTGTACTGTAGTTAAATTAGCCTGGCTGCATCCATGGGTGGCATGCAGGGTATTGTATTCGGTCCACTCCTCTGTCAGGGAACAATATACCTTGAGAACGGCTGAGCAGATGTAATGAAAACTGGTGGGAATGGCCAGCTGCACTGAAGTGATGATACATTTTTCAACTGAAAAAGACAAGGCTACAATGACAGACTAAAAAGTACCCTGCATTCCATTATAACAACCAGTTTTCCATTAAGTATACAAATATCTTCTAAGATCTTTATATTTGAGATGCTCCTATAATTATTCTTTCTTGTACTGTACAGTATTTGCATAACAAAGTTGATAGATTATCCAGCTGCTTATTATGCTTCCAAAAAGGTAATCATGCTGACACGAATAACATACTGTATAGTGTATATTTTAGGTGTTTTGTCATTTGCATATACCGTATTTATTTCCATACCCTAAATATAAGTCTAAATATGGACATTGCCATTTGGTTCCCAAAAACCAAATGGCCTATGTTTTGCACTTGGTTTAACCAACCCAAGGTTTAAGAAATGAATAAAATAAATGAGGGTATCCCTTTGTTTCAATTCTACTCCTCTACATCTTAGAGGCAAATATTGTACTTTTTACTCCACTACAATTATTTTAAAACTTTAGTTACAAGTTATTTTGTAGATTTAGATTATTATTACAAAACATAAATTTACCAATTAAGCCCTATTTTATACTTTGTTCTACTCCCCAGCTCAGTAGCCATGTGGTTGGAGTATCAGCCATGACATTGGGAGGTCAGGGTTCAATTCCCTGTGTGGGTCATAACAGACTGTAAAAATGGGACCCAATGCCTCCCTACTTGGCAGTTAGCATCAAGGGTCTGTACTTCTATATCATGACTCGGGATGTACTTGTATATCAAGTTGCCTCACACTACAGAAACAGGAGATAGGCTCCTGCACTGTGGACCACATGGCTTGGGAACCGTTGGCTACTTACTATTCAGAAATAGCTGTTGTGTTGTTGCTATTTTCTAAAGATTGTGACAAATTTTGAAACTTTTGAAAAAGCTTGGGAAATGAATGAGACATTCTGCATACTTTTGTACTTTTACTCAAGTAAAAATGTGAAGCATCATGTCTGCTTTGTGGTACTGCTACTTTTACTTAGTGTAAGTTAAAAAAAACTTCTTCCAGCACTCTTGAAGTCCTTCCTTGAAGGGATTTCACCTAAAGCCTTTTCTCTAAGATCACCAAGATATGACTCCTCTGCAAAAGGACCAAGGTGGGACGTTGTTTCACTCAATTAAGGGCTAAGGGCAAACTATTTATAATAATAATAATAAAATAATAAAAGTAATAATGCAACCGCATGGATGACCAAATTGAAGTGGTGTGGTTAGAAGAATATTCTATGCTCAAGCCTATTTCAACCATGCGTGAACCAAAGCGTCCCTATTCTCAGGAAATATACAAGCTTGTAGATCGGCTATTTTCGGCAAAGATATTTAGTGTACCATAGAGGGACCCCTGGGGGACTCTTCTTGTATATAGGTTATGTAGTTATGTAGGGTTTAAGTGGTTCGTTTGAATTTGAAAAACTAATTTGAACTTTTATACATTTTGTGTTGAACATCATTAAATCTGAAGTGACCATGACAGGGTATCTTAATACTGATATTTCAGACCTTTCCAGGTACGAGGCTTTAATTAATCAGTTGATTAATAAAGCCAAACATTTGGTCTTCTGCTCAATATTGATCTTGTTGTAGTGTCCGACAAGGCAAGGATAGCAGAAAGTGGTGTCATAATAGATTATGGGTTGAGTAACCATTCCATCATTTTCTGTACTATGAAGATTAATCTGTACTCAACTGCCACAGTTCTTAAAATAATGATATAATAAATCAGGTCTCTGATCAAAGCAAAGAGGCACGTGTTGATTGTCAGAGCAAAATGAACTGGTCCTCTGTTTCGGAAAAAACATGGCATTCTTCTAATTACTGTTTTTAAAGCTATAGACAAACTACTGCTGAGTGTTGTAAGAATAAAACACTGGACTGAAGCCTGGATGAATTATGACATTCAATCCTATTCCAATGAAAGGAATATGGTAATTACAGGGGAAACAGAGATGTTCAGAGTTGGGCAAATTACAAAAAAGTAAGGAATGAAGTGAGCAGTTTAATTAATAATACTAAAAAGCCTGATTTAATGAGAAGATTGCTAAATACAGGAATGACTCAAGTAAGCAAAGTCCCTCAAGCAGCTTGGCTACGAACTAACAAGTTGAAAACAAAAACCAGTAAACCTCAGTCCAGATATTGGAAACAAGGTTATATCAAATAAGAGGATTGTGGCAGGCAGGCAGTCTCAATAATGACTTTACATCAGTTGCCAGCAGGCTGGTTCAAAAACGACCTGGCCAGTCAGGACAGTATGGGGCAGAGGTACAGAATGTCCATCAGTATTCTCAATAGCGGGTTCGAGCCGATTGCTTAATGGGTGTCTAGACAGGTGTGCCTGAGCTTAACCGGCCCAACTGCTCCAAAGCCACTTATAACAATATTCCAGGCAAATGCTGTGAAGAGTAGGCTATCACTCATGTCACCCATTTTGTAAACCTGTGTAAAGCAAGGACATTTCCCCAATGATCTCAAGCTTGCTAGGGTAATTCGGCAACAAAGGGGATGAATTGGCACAAAGAAACCTGACCTGTCTATCTTGTGTTTTCTGTTTAAAATATATAACAGAAAATATAAATTTTGAACTAGTACCGGTCCTCACACAATCTACTCTATTCTGGTCACCGACACTTGTTTAATGTATGTAACAGACTACATCAGGGGGGACATAGGTAAGGGGAATTTTAAAATGTTGTCAACAGGAATTTCCCCATTGCCATTACTCACCAATGTGGAGCTCATCGCCTACAGTGTAATGTCTAAAACATCACTAATGTGAGAAAAATATATATACATTCTGAGAAATCAGAAATATTGGTTCATTTAGTAGATATTCAGTCTTTCTAAGAATTCAGTTTAAGTTTCAGTTCTTCAACATTCTAGGCGGCCTACAATAGTTTCCTCATTTTCCCAATCACCCTAACCAAAAGAAGGGCATCTCTCTCTGTACAAGTGAAAATGAGAATGGATCGGATGATTTTAATGAAACATGGAGAGAAGAACATGGTCGAAGTCCCAATCAAGGTCAAGGTCACAATTAATCAGCCATATCTGAAGAACAGATATAGAATAAGAGATGCCCTACATGGACCAACCACCAGAATGCAAAACATCCAAGACAAAACAGATGTTCGTCGCCCAATAGTTTTTGTAATCGAAGTGTCACTGAGCAAGTCACTTAACCCCTAACTGCTCCTTAAGGTGCTGTATTAGTAGTGCCCACTGCTCCTAATAGTTGGGTAAAATGCAGAGGACGAATTTCACATAATATGTACTGTGACAAAAGTATTATTATTAAATATTAAACATGACTATTTATATGTCCATGTTAATTTGGCCAATTATTTTTTAATAAATAAACACCTTTAAACCTTTGTGCAAAACATTACAATTCCAAAGGCAGCATTCTCTGTCAGTGCTCCATCTGCTTGGAACGAGCTCCAGAGAGGTCCTTAAAATCAGATCACTGCCTTCCTTGGGTCAATACAGGGCAATGGTTTCCAACAATTTTGTTCAAGATTGTAACTGCTTTAATTAATTTCTGGTCTATCTGTTTTAGTTCTTTGAATATTATTCAAAAAACATATATTGAATATTATTTATATTGATGTGTATAAATGTATATTCCTTGATTATTGTGTTCTGTATCTAGGCTACATTGAAAATGAGGGCCTGCCCATCAACTGCACTCCCGAGTTGAAATAAAGGTTATGAATGTGGTTTTATCCCATTGACCGAGGTTGGTGGACCTGATGAGAAGAAAATAAAGGGTTTGTTTGAAATGAAATTACTTTCTATCTTAGCTTCCCTTCTGGAGTATTTTATAATGCATGACTATAGGGGCATCAGTCTGATGCCACATGTTTAAGGACTCACTGTATGACTAATCTATTTAGTTTTTTTTGCCATTGCTATTTGCTTTGCCTTTGCTATTTTGTATGCACTTTGAGATTTGTAAAAATGTAAAGTGTTACAAATATTTATTATTATTTTATGAGCCATGAACAGAGAGCTAGCACAACAGAACTTCAACAAGTGGCATTTGCAAGCTCTATGGGTTTAATATACATACTCTAAAATCCAGTAGTTTGTAATGTAATGACTTACTTCTCCAAATGCAGAAAGCTCTCACTTTAGGCCCCTTTGAACTTACCAACAGTGGAACTTGTGGTGTGTGCAGGCACTATCTGTTCTTGTTCCAATTAAATAATTCAATATTGCTCCTGTAGAGAGTCATTTAAGTTATACAGAGTGCAGCTTTATGGAAACAGCAGGTTGAGACTAATTCAATATTTACTATTGTGGGGGAAAAAACTCAGGAACTTCCTCCTGGGAATCCATCCGCAATCCACCTTGTGGGTGACACAAACACACATGGGATTAGGTGGCTGCCCCCTGGCTGCTAGGCAGAGTGGTGGTGGCTCATCAGAGTACACTGCACAGTGACAGGACCTGTGGTGTTGGGTTGGGTTGCTCTCCCTGGCCTAAACCCTTAACCACAACCCATGTGTCCCTGGGCAGGTCATAATAGGCAAAAATAGGTGAACATTCTTAAAAAATGCGGTGTGCGATGCGTTGTGAGCTATTTTTGGGAATGGTGCCTAGGATAGAAGTACGTAAGGTTTACATGGTTAACTTTTGAGAATGACATCTTTTGTATTTACCATGTACATAATAGGCCTTGTTTATTATATTAATTATTCGATTTTGTTTTACTTCTGTCTAGAGCTTTTACATATGTATGATACAGTACGTTTGTCATGTTTTATACATTTTATTGAAGAAATATAAATGGCAAAATAAATATAAAAGCACCTTGTAGGCCTATAGCATATAAGAACATATCACCTTTTAGTGTATGATCACCAGGCTTCAGAACCACTTAGCTGTGGTAAGGCTGGGATTCGACCATAGGCAAAGACTTGTGCGCTGTATGATGGTCATCATTTATTTAACTCAAGACTATTTATCTCAAGACCCTCCTAACCCATGGTGAACCCTTAACGCAATATGTGCCATGTAATTGTTTTCTTGTGTGTGCCATTATTAGCTATCAAAATCCATTAACATTCTAAGCTAAAAATTAAAAAAAAGACACATTTGTGACTTTTATGTAATCTTTATTACAAGTATAATTCCACCAATACACGATTTGTTGGTATTGTAACACAGGAGAGGCAATGCAAGGAAGAAAATGGTCATGTTATTGGTACAACAGAACAAGGCAAATCAGACAAAATGGCAAGTAAAGGCTGCCATGAGTATATTTCATCTCATGTTATTTGTATCGGCCTAATAGTCAAGAAGGACTTTTACATGTAGCCATAGCCATAAGGAAGACAAACGGTTATAAAATAAAAGCTGTTTTTGTGAGAGAAGCGTATGTCAAGAAGAGCCTTGAGAAGGTTTCTGATGTTCTTTGTCAGTTTGCCTCGTCCTTAGATGCCTCGTCAAAGTTCTCAACAAGATCTAAAAATAAACAGAGACAGAGGGGTTAAGAGTGGAAGAGTAAATACAAAAATGTTAGAAAAGAAAGGGGGGAATAAGAAACAATTCAGATGAATTAATGATTTGTCTCATGATAAGCCTATGTGGCCAAAATAACAAATATTGACATTCATTGCAAAAAAAAATTTGCCAATCAACAATTGACTACAGGTTTGTGACCCACCAGACCTTGAGAAATGTTATGTCCAGTGGCATCCCCAGGATTTACATTTAGGGCAGGCGAGATTTTTCGACCGCCCCGCCCCCCCCCCCCCCTCTATTACCCCCAAAAAAGACATTTCAACTCAATCGAAAATCGGCGATCGAAAACCGGCGAAAGTGGCTGTTTTCAAGATGTATTGGCCATTATCTCTGGAAGAGAAGGTCCAACTTGCTCAGTTCAAAGCTTGTTGGATGCGTGACTTTGAGGTCATTAACACATTAACCGCCAAGACCGTAGTCCTACGGGCCGTTAAATCCAACTGTTAAGCGCCGAGACCGTAGCCCTACGGGCTGTGGTGCTTTTCCCTTTTTTTCAATTCTTTTTTTTCAATTTTCCAGGGGGACCATTTTCAGTGTAACACCACCCGAAATCGACCGGAAGTGCGATCACGTTTTTTGTTTCCCGTCTGCCTTCATTCTAAGTCGTACACAAAAAGCCCTGTAAAAGCTGTACAGGACATGTAGTTTTTCATCCTCGCATTTCCCATGTTAACATAAACGATCAGAACTCAAACATGGCGGCTCCGTTTGACACGCGGTCTCGACGAGTAGACACCAGGACATGTGCCCGTTGTTTACAAACAATGGATCGGGCAATCTAAAGGATTTTAACGGGGCCTATGGCGACCTGAAAAAAACAAAAAACAACAATAAAACCTTGGCACTGGTGAGTACATTATGAGATTAGCCCTTGGCGGTGGATGTGTTAAGCACACTTTTCGGGTTATTTGGGTTTTTTAGGGGAGGCGAGATCTTAGTTGGGCAGGCGACCGACTGCCCTGCCTCTACAGTGGGTACGCCACTGGTTATGTCTGAAACCAAAGTGATACCGAGGGCTAATAGCTTCTGGTACATTGAAAGTCTTTTTCAACATAGTTAGACTTCTGCAAGGACTCAATGTTATTGATCCTTATAGATCATAGAAATCATACTTTGGCATAACTCAACAAAAACCAAGAGAAATATAAGTACATCCTTAAAACCTTCATCCTATCTAACGCCTACAATCTGAAGATGGCACACTAAACGGTGCAAATAATGAGAGCTTGTCTCAATCATTTGAAACTTGTTTTAGTTGCTGTTGACTTGTCTAGTAATGCAGAGATCAAACGTTTGAAATACTGTTGATGCCCATGTGCCTGGTAGGGGGTTCAATGCTATTTCCAAGGTATTTGAAGTGAACCATTCCACTGTCCAAAAGATTATCTATAGAGAATATTTCTAACTACTGTAAATCTCCTCAGGCCAGCCCATCTGACAGAGTGCAACAGCTGATGGTAAGATTGAGAATTCACCCCCGGGTAACACCAAGGGATGTACAGGTGAATCTGGACTTAATCATGTCAAAGTGTAGGAGTCATTGGTGAAATGAAAACATGAGCAGAGGAGAAGCTTGTGTGCGCCTATCATTTTTATTTGTATTAATAAACCATCATAAAGAGACTGCACACATTTTTTTTATCTCAGGAAGAAATAAATAGGAGTTTCGCTGGACAACACTTGGGTGAAGAACGGCAGCATGAAACCAAGGTTTAATTATTTAGCCTCAATTCCAGGTGCCATGTTTGGCAAAAACCTAAAACCGCCTTTGAAAAAATAACCTCATACCAACTGAATAATTTATATCTTCTAAATGGGGACAACAGCAACTATTGAAACTTGGGGTGCACTTATTTTTCCTCATGAGGAAACTCTAGTCATTTTAGCTGAATAAATAATGGTGGTGGGAGTATGGTTTGGGGCTGCTTAGCTGCCCCTGGTCAGCCTGTCATCACAAATTCATCGATTAAGTCCTCACTCTACCAGAGAACATGGGACCATCAACCAGAAATATTAAACTGATTCGTAAGAGGACCTTGCAACATTACAATGACTCGAAACATTCAAGCATTCACAAAACAAATTTAAAGTTAAAGCCCAGATCTAATTTCCAATAGAAATGAGAACACTTGAATCAGACAGTAACGTTACATGCCAGAAAACCCTCAGTCATCACAAAGTTGGAGTTCTGTACTGAAGAGTGGATTCAAATCCCTTCCAGTTGATGTTAAGTGACTGATACCAGGATAAAAGAAACATACGTATCTTCCAAAGGGGCCAATGCCAACTACTGAAACATGAGGTGTATTATTTTTTACTCATGAGCAAACTCTTCATTTTTTTAAAATACCCCCACAGTGACTGACTGACTGGTGGATAGAACAGGTTGTCAGAATTATTGAGATCATCATAATGTTCAGTCGATGGATCACTCAAGTAATCATCACTCAACCTGTTAAATGTTCTCTTCTAAATCTAACAGAGCATTTTGTCCAACAGAGGTAGACAACTGGCAAAGACTCTCTTCATTTTTGCTGAATAAATGATGGCAAAGAACAATCTTCCAATGTTATTTGTTAAATTAGATAATTAACCGTCAACAGTGATTCAATGAGGATTATAGGTTTCCACAAGCCTATAACTATGTTGAACAAGACAAAAAAAGCTTCATGTAAAGAAAACGCAAACCCATTGGATTCAGACATGCCATATTCTCTAGAGCGCTCTACTCTCATTCTAAAATTCTACAGATTTTGATGGAGCTGCAGGGACATAAAAAATTTACTCCAAAAAAAAACTCAAAATAGTCTTGGGTAAAAAAAAGTTGACTTGTTCTTTCTACTGAAAAAACAAACAAAAATGTCTTTACTAACCTGGAACATCGTCGTCATCCTCCTCTTCAGCAGCAACCATTGGGGCTTTAATCTCTCCAACTATAAGGGAAAACACAGTAATATCCAATGTGAGCATTGGTGAGGATCACCTAATAATAATAATAATTCAGTTTATATTGCACTTTACATTTGAAACAAATCTCAAAGTGCTACAGTACAGAATAAAAACATTTGCATAAAAACAACAAATCTTTAAAAAAAAAGGGGGGCAAAAAACAACAACTAGGAGGTAAAAACAGAGTAGCAAACCGAATGCTTTATTTGTCTACTAGACAAAACAACAGTTTTCAACCTCTTTTCTCTTCACTCATTTTTTTTGGCCTGTCTTAGAGCTGAAATTCCCAAGAGCCATTTAACAAAAAGCTCTAGGTATTGGAAGACTCTAAGCTTGATCTTGCATCCTTTCTTGTCCCAGAGACCAAGGTTAGCAACTGGGGGGTTTAAAAGGATGCTACAATTGTGTGCCTCTAACCTGGTCTAGGAAGGCTCTCTGCTAATCTCCTTAGGCTGGTGAGACTGTCAGCTCCTAGCTGGTTGAGGATTCCTGGTAACATCTCTGTGAGCTGCTTATTCTCAGCGTGCCCTGTAATAGTGAACGTGTTGGCAGCCAGAGAAGCCTGAACTTTGGGGTTGTTGAAGTGGATCACTGTTCCCTGGTTTGTGAACATGTTCACCTGTGGTAACAAAATGGGAGGGGGAGACAGAGAAGAAGTTGGGGTCAAATATGACAACAAAATAGACCACCTAAAATCTATGATGGTGACAAGTAGGGATGATCCTCTGTTACGATTGTTTTCAAATCAAATCCTTCATTATTATGTAATGTCCTCTTATCTTTATCTGACACAATCTCTAACAAGTGCTAGATTGTAGTCCCAAAACCAGTAAGTGTAATTTGTAATTAAAGAAATCCATTGGAAATCTGCAGTGGGAAACCATAGTGGGAGTAACTTCTGGGTTGACCTACAAAAAGACGTCATCCCTGTAGCACTCTCTCACAGCATGTGAATAAAATATATTAAATTCAAGATTTCTCTAACAAGTGATTGTGTAAACAAAATGTAAAATAAAAATACATATTTTTGTCAGCGGCCTTTGGCTGACTGACTGACTGGTGGATAGAACAGGTTGTCAGAATTATTGAGATCATCATAATGTTCAGTCGATGGATCACTCAAGTAATCATCACTCAACCTGTTAAATGTTCTCTTCTAAATCTAACAGAGCATTTTGTCCAACAGAGGTAGACAACTGGCAAAGACAAACGTACATTAAGTAAGAAGGAAAAAGCTCGAAGAGACATTACCAATAGAGGGGGTGGTGAAATGCAAAGACCTTCAGCACTCTCTCACAGCATGTGAATAAAATATATTAAATTAAAGATTTCTCTAGCAAGTGATTGTGTAAACAAAATGTAAAATAAAAATATATATTTTTGTCAGCGGCCTTTGGCAGAGAATATACTGCACTCGACAGATGCTATACTTTACCTCCTCGATGCCAGAGATGTTATTGACTCCTAGTTTCTTGAGGGAGAACTGCAGTTTCTTGTCATCTGCTGTAGCTGTTCTGTGCACCACCTTCTTCTTTCTGCGGGCGGACCCCTGTGAAAAACGACAGTTAACAGTTAATAAGACGATGTGTGAAATCCATTGACAACTAATGACAAAGACCATGTTGTTTCATCACATACCTTTCCGCCTATGCGAACCTGCGCCTGCAGTTTGGCAAGCTTCTCCTGGTTCATTATCGTCTCCTTCATCTGTCACCCAAACAGTATAGAAGAAACAAACAGAAATTAGTGTTACTACTTGTTACTGCTGGTTTAACACCGCAGATTTAAAAAAACAAAAAAAAGAAGAATCAATAACTTTGTTACAACTGATCATGGACAGGATCATGACTAATATGATTATTTCTAAAGCCATGGTATGGTTGCAGTTTCAGCGTCATTTTGATTTAAAAACATTGAGTTTAAATACCCCCACAGTGACTGACTGACTGGTGGATAGAACAGGTTGTCAGAATTATTGAGATCATCATAATGTTCAGTCGATGGATCACTCAAGTAATCATCACTCAACCTGTTAAATGTTCTCTTCTAAATCTAACAGAGCATTTTGTCCAACAGAGGTAGACAACTGGCAAGGACAAACGTACATTCAGTAAGAAGGAAAAAGCTCAAAGACACATTACCAATAGAGGGGGGGTGAAATGCAAAGACCTTTTCACTCTCACTCTCTTGTTCAGTATCAGCCTTGCTCGGCAAAGACGCCCAAGAATGCACAGCTGTCCCATGGACCCATGTTGTCTAAAATAGCTGCAGTGCACACCACTGTTCTGCTCATCTATCCAGTTCAGCACAAAAACCAGTGTGACACTGACAAGACAACCAAGCCCTGTTTCATATCGATCTGGTGGCTACAGAGTACAGACTAGAGTAGACTTTAGTCTAGTCTGTAGCCACCAGATCGACACCACATAACCACTGCTTTAATCATTAGAGCAGTGGTTCTCAAGTGGATTTCAGGGACTCTCTAGGTTCCTTTAAGCCAAGGGGGTCTAAATTGACCCTTGCAAGTCTGTAACTCTGAGAGTATACAAATGGAACCAAATGGACCAGTTGGTCCCATTTGTATACTGTCAGAGTTAAGGGGAGACCTTGAAATTTAAAAGTTGGACTAGAGCCAAACGTTGACCATATCTGATCTGTCTCCAACGGACCTCTGGATCTCTGGGTGGAAGTTTACAGGACCCCAATGGAAACAAGCCAATGAATGAAGCCATAGTGCTTTCTTGAGTTTAATCATTTTAGCATCCTTTTGTATAGAACTGTACTTGTCTGTGCTTTTGCAAACTGTTACTAAAGTATTCAATCAATCAATGGTTGTATCAAGGCTACAGGTTGACATCTGGGATATATAATGTTGTACTGAAGACGTGCTGTAGTGTAGTGTGTGTCAAATGAAATCTATGCAAACATGATCACAGACCATCGTCGTTCAAGAGGAACAGAACAAAACAGAATGAGGAAACGTGCCCTGAACATGTTGAGTGACAAAATGTTGCTGGACAGGTTAGCATGCTGCTAACAGCTAACACAAGGCCCCTACAGTGTGTGGGATGACTATACGAGTAGGCCCCATCACCTTTTATCAATACTGGGAAACATACACAGTATGTAGCGTAGGAGAGCAAAGCATAGCGGCTCACATTAAGCGATATAAAGTGTTATTCACTGGGCTCTGACCTGGGAGGTGTAAAACACGCGGGTTACACAGTGGGTGGAAGCTGGGAGAAAGGAAGGAGAACAGCGCTGCCAGGTTTTGTGAGATAAATAAGCAACCAGGTCTAAGAAAACAAGCCCAAAAGAAGCTACTTTGGGCCATATGAGCAATTTCAATCTATTTATTTAAAAATAAAAATGTACACATTTTAACAACATAAATCTGTTACGGGGCTCCCTGGCACAAAACAATTTCAGATATTATTTTTCAGATATAGCCCATGTCATGAAAATGTTTGAGAACCACTGGTTTAGACCATAGACAGTAACAACATTAGGAAGCAATCCCAAATAAGCAACTATTATTATTATTATTATTATTATTATTATTATTATTATTGTTATTATTACTACCTTAGAAACGAGCCCAACAAACCGCAACCACCAATACCAAGCGACTTCACAGAAAAACAAGCCCAAAGTCGCTTATAATTAGCCGACATGGCAACGCTGAAGGAGAGTCGGAAGTGACGCAATAAAAATAAATCATACTTACCCGTTATATTATACCTCTATGTACTTATCTTATCATACACCCACGACCGCACCCAATATATGTAATACACGATGTGTTGGTATTGTAACACAGGAGAGGCAATATCATACACCCACGACGGGTAAAAAAAAAGACACTCAGCAATTTATTATTGGTTTCAACAGCTACATTTCTCACTCCACTAGCATGGCGGTGTGTTTTGGTCGCGCGAGGGCGCTGTTGTCACATCACATCTCGACATGTAGCCAGCATCTTCTTCTTTCAGCGTTGCCATGTCTGCTTATTGTAAGCGACTTTGGGCCTTTTTGTCTGTGAAGTCGCTTGTAAATAAATATTGCTAGTTGCGGGTTGCGTTTTTTGGGGCTTGTTTCTAAAGTGTAGTTGCTTATTTGGGCCAGTGGTTCTCAAACATTTTCATGTCAAGGTAGATCTGCTATTTTCAAATAGCCAATGTATTATGTTTAAAAGGGCGAAGGGTTCGCTTCTATTGGGGTTGTCTTCATAAACCTGGTTGGCTTATTTCTCTCACACAATCTGGCAACATTGGTACTTCCATCATGGCGTCCTCCTGTACGGCTGGCGTGAGACAACGTGATAAGCCATTTAAATGAAGAACAACTTTTGTTCATTTTTTGATCAAATAACGAAACTCCCTTTTAAAGCCAGTCATAGATATTGCTACTCAGATTCCTTCCTCAAGAAAGTCACGTTCTGTCGGTGAGAGAAGCGTCCGAAGTGGATGTAGTTGCTGAACCATGTGTTAGCTTAGCTGGCTAGCTAAGTGCTGCTGAAGGGAACACGCTTGCAGATTCTTGTGGTATGTTATGTTGTACTCACATACACTTATGTTGACGTGTATCTATATGTTGAGCTCTAAATGATCGAATACGTTGATTTAGAGTTTACAAATGTAACAAAATTGACTCATAAATGTCTAAATGATCGAAGAAGTCCACTTAAAGTTTACAAAATGGATCCATAAGTGTCTAAATGATTGAATACGTTCACTAAAAGTTTTCAAATGTAACAAAATTGACTCATAAATGTCTAAATGATCGAAGAAGTCCACTTAAAGTTTTCAAATGTAACAAAATGGACCCATAAGTGTCGACTTATATCGATGAATTGAATACACAGGACCTCAATGAAAACAAGCCATAGTGCTTTCTTGGGTTTAATCCTTTTAGCATCCTTTTGTATAGAACTGCACTCTCTGTACTTTATTTTTTGGCAAACTGTTAGTAAAGTATTCAATCAATCAATCAACTGTGGTTACATTTGCCACAACAAGCCATGCTGGCCTGTATGGGGGCTTGACATTTTTGTCAATTCTATTTGCCATGGACATACAAATATCACCACTGAAACAGACTTGGCCCTAAATGTATACTACTAGTGCTGTGTGGAGGTCCTCAAAGTGGGTTGAGGGACCTATTGGGGTTCCTTGAGTTGAGGGTGGTCCAAATGGACCATTATAGGTCTGCAACTCTGGGAGTGTACAAATGGAACAGGTCCATTTGGTTACATTTGTACACTCAGCGTTATGGGGGTCCTTGAAAATAAAAAGTTTGAGAACACTGTACTGGTGGACTCCTAATGTGCCATACACGGTGTCATAGTAAATCAGTGTCATACATATTCTGAGGAAACTAAATCTAAAAATGTTGCCACGGACACATGTGTCCGTGTATGGATGGACATCTTGATGACCCCTGATTTGTACCCTCCCGATGTTAAAAATGGATCAATGATTTTACTGTGTAATCTAATCGATTTCTTGTTTCTCGTGTACAGTATGTGGCTTACTTTTAAACATTTTTGTGACAGATAAGATCGTCAGTAACATTTGGACCCGAAATGGCCTCCTTCAAACCTACGAAAATCCAAGTGTATCCCAAATTAGGAGAGAAGGTTACGCAGGATACGCTGTACTGGAAAAACTACAAGGTATGTCTGTTTTTACACAGTTTTAATAGTTGCCGTTGTCAATAAAAAGTTAGGATGTTGTGTTTAATCAATCTTTTAAATTAACTATGCTTTCTTGTTGCTCTTTTGACAGGCTCCAGTCCAGATAAAAGAGTATGGAGCAGTCACAAGCATTGACTATTCTCCATTGGCTCCACATAACTATGCTGTGACAGCATTCACAAGGGTGTGTTATTGGCATTCTTCATACATTTGGATTCATGTAATTTTCCTAGTGCAAAATGCTTATTTCTGATTAGCCCGTAGCTGGTTAATTTAAGATGCTTTGATTGATATATATTTATTTTATGAGACTTTACCTTGTGCTAAGAATAGTTTCTGGAATGCATAGTGTGAGTTGTCTCCTTAACCTGGAAAGTAAAAGACAGGTGTGTCTATGGCCATTAAACACTGCACGAGAATGCTACGCAAACCAAAGTCCTTGTTGTGGTGAATAATCTAAATAGTAGTCTTTAAGAGACAAGAAGGTGGCCGCACACACTGGTAGCCAAAGAGTAAAAATAAACCAGCGTTTCGGCAGGTAATTGCCTTCAGGGTATGATACCCTGAATTTGTCTTCTGCGCTTTGTCTTTGCCAGTTGTCTACCTCTGTTGGACAAGTGCTCTGTTGGAGGTAGAAGTGAACATTTAACGGGTTGAGTGATGATATTTTGAGTGATCCATCGACTGAACATTATGATGATCTCAATGATTCTGACAACCTGTTCTAAAAGAAACCAACGTTTCGGCAGGTAACTGCCTTCTTCAGGGCATGATACCCTGAAGAAGGCAGTTGCCTGCCCAAACGTTGTTTCTTTTTACTTATGGACGCAGGCACTTTGGCTACCAGTGTGTGCAGCCACCTTGTCTCTTGAAGACTACCATTTACATTAACCACTACTATATACCTCGTTCCACAACAAATTGCGGAAATTGACGATCAGATCTACAAGCTGACATTGTGAGCTTCAGATTCATTGCTATCATATACAATTTTATGCATGTAGTCTACTCCTACTATGTAAAGAACAGGGTAGACAGTGTTAAATCGTTTAGTGTGGGCATTATCTTACAAAAATGTTTTGTCCGACCTCTTAGATCCACATCTACGGGCCGTTCTCCCAGGAGCCTGTGAAATCATTTACAAAGTTCAAGGACACAGCGTATTGTGGGAGGTTCCGGTCCGATGGACAGCTGCTTGTGGCGGGATGTGAGGACTCAGTGGTGCGGCTGTTTGACGTCAGTGGCAAAGTGGCACTCAGGATGTTCAAAGGACACACAAAGTGAGTGTCCTATGACTTATGCTCATGTGCCAATTGTCACGTGCTTGTCCAGCTTAGAATCTAAAAAGCTGTCTTACAGCTGAATTTCTAATGAAAAAGCACTGCAACCTACAGTTCTTGGCCTCTGCGCATGTTCTATATCATGGTAGTGAAGCGCAAATGTAATGAACTACTGTATTTTGCATAGACTGTCCTCTCATATCTTACCAAACCTTCCGGGCAAATTTCCAGTTATAACTAATAGGCTTATTCCATGATACTTTTATTTTCAGATTTAATGAGTGACTGACAATAGAAGAAGAAAGGGGGTAGGGGGAGTCCCGCACACTGTCCTTCGCTTACAAAAAATGTATTGGCGAAGATGCAAAGTTTCGGTCACTCGAACCTTCATCAGGCATAAAGACTGACAATAGAACCTTGCGTGGCTTTTTAATCAGACTTTGGTGTTTGGACAACGTTTCTCAACACCTGTAGAGGTCTTGAAAAGGTCTTTGCATTTCACCACCCTCTCTATTGGTGACGTCTCTTAGAGCCTTTTCCTTCTTACTGTATGTACGTTTGTCTTTGCCAGTTGTCTACCTCTGTTAGACAAATGCTCTGTTAGATTTATAAGAGAACATTTAACAGGTTGAGTGATGATTACTTGAGTGATCCATCGACTGAACATTATGATGATCTCAATAATTCTGACAACCTGTTCTAGCCAGTATTCATATTCACTGGGGGTGGGGGCACAGAAGCAATAAAGATGACTTATATTTTCCCATTTCTTTCCAGGGCTGTTCATGTAACTGATTTCACCTCGGATCGTTATCAGATACTGACAGGGTCAGACGACTACACCTGTCGACTCTGGGACATCCCCAGCTCCACTGAGCTGACCTCATACAAAGAACATACAGATTACATCCGCTGTGGAACCACTAGCAAACTCAACAGGGATCTCTTTATCACTGGTAAGATGGACACATGCCCTGTTTGTGTGGCATTAATGCTGTATGAATATATTACAAAGGGGGAAACTTTTGGCCATAACACATCTGAACTCTATTTTGTCCCAACCTGCAGTATATTTGTTTTTATTAAGAGTGTTAAAAAGGGTTTAAACACTGAAAAAATATAACCAAAAGAAGACGTTGTGATGACTTATGCAAACAGAGGCTACATATCAACATTTCAGAGAAAGACGCATAAGACGGCCGTTTGTAGAAGCTGTTACAGGAATGACTATACCACACAAGCCAGCCTAAAAACATCCCTTTATTTTAGCCAGTTAAGGAAAAATACCCCCTTGTTTCTCTGTGCATTATGTTGTTGCAAAGACAGTTCAACTTTGGCATGGACGGGTGGTGTGTGCATACACTTCTCCCATACAGCTGCTCATCCCTCCTACTAGGCGCCATCTGTAAAGTCCTTAATGCAGCATGCAGCTTCCAACAACAACACAAGACCTTGTGATCATGTGTAGATCATCCACCTTCGGCAAGCGACACAGCTGGATTACTACATGTGCATAATAAAGCCTACTGCATTGAAGAGACTTGTTGAAGCTCGTTAAGCCTAATCCGGAAGTTTAACAAAGTACGGAGAGTAACTTAGTGTGACATTTTAAGTCCTTATACAGAGGTTAAAACAAGCCATAACAACCAAAGCAGTGACGCAGTGCCTTTGAAATAATTGAACAATTAAAGGGAGCCTCCGCACACTCAAAACTGTGAGAGAGAGAGGACCTTCTTCAGGCATAAAGCAATCAGTGAATATGACAGTATATGAAGGTTCAAGGTGATTGATGAAAGTGTCTCTCCTGTGACAAACATTTCAGTGACAAGTCATGGGAGTTTGTCCTACGGGTTGAGTGATGATTACTTGAGTGATCCATCGACTGAACATTATGATGATCTCGATAATTCTGACAACCTGTTATGTTGTAGTACGCTTAATTAAGTGTACAACAAAGCGTCCACTGAGACAGGAAACACCCAAAAAGTGAATATTTACAATGTAAACAAACTAAACGATAGACAAAATGCAATACAATGCAGACATCAGGCAGTAGCCATCATAAAGCAAAGAGCAAATGTGATTTATTTATAGTACAAGCCTCATCTAAACTCATCTAAAGAGGTTGTAGACTTTCTAGGGTATGGATCCAGTATGGATCCAGTATAGCTCTATCTGGCATAACCCCCTGTCAAAATCACCCCCTCTGAATCGTAATGTGTTCTATGCCCTGGAACCTAAGGGAGGAGAGTGATTATTGAAATGACAGGCTACAGGGTAGTTCACATCTTTTCTTATTGAACTTTTATGTTCACTGATACTTTGTTTGAGCGGAGGGATGGTTTTGCCTATATTTGTCACATGGGCATTTTAACAAATACGGCAATATTTTGTGTGTGACTAAAACCTACTAGAAATGTTTTCCCTGTTCTAGGAAAAACATTGGTTTTAAAGGTGTTGTGGCACTGACCACAGTTGCCACAGGGGTAATTTCCTGGTTTGAGGGCGGGCCAAAAAAGTCTGTTGTGGATGTTGCAATATGTTGGCTCTAACCAATTTGTCCCGTAAATTTGGTCCTCTTTTATTTCCCCTTTGAAATAACTGAAAGGCAACAGACTAGACTAGAGTGACATGATAAGGTACCAAGTGTTTCCTTATATTCGGTTTCGGCCAAGAATTTTCCTTTCGGTGCATCCTAAAACTCAAACTAGAGTTTTAGGATGTGGTTGAGTTTCCTGTATCTGTGGCATTGTGTGTAGGAGTTTAGTGATACTATTATCGGATTCATATAGGCTAAAATACTAGGCATCAGTGAAGCCTGCCAACGCTATGAACCAATGCTTTCCCGTCCACGCACATCTAACATTTTTCTTCTACGGTATGCTCGGGCTAGCTCTAAAGGTCATTACACTGGCGAATATACGCAAAATTCGGACTCGTTCCGAATAATTAAAAGATGCTTTTTCGCTCCATGGAAGCTTGCATTGACTTTATAAGGCTTAAAAAAAAAGTTTGCAAGGAGCTTTAGTCCAAAATGTTGGTGATTATCTTAATTTATTATTATTGTTATGTATTATACGTAGCATTCTACCACTTGTCGCTTGTTAACCAACTTGCAGACTTTTTGCAGAAGCAACATCAAGGAACAAACAAATGTAAAATGCTCATACTTGGTATTGGCAAAGGCAAGTGCTCGAAGATAAATTACTTATAATGAAAAATCTGTATTGGTGTGTTAAATTTTCAGTTTGAATTATCCCTTAAGTTGTGTGTAATTAAAGCATAATTACATGTATGATTTAAATGTTTTGGAAGGAGGGCTAGAAGGTCTTTGTCTTTGTAATTGACCGCTGATATTTGTGCTGTAGGTTCATACGACCACACATTGAAACTTTTTGATGGCAGAGTGGGTAAGAGTGTGATGACCATGGACCACGGCCAGCCAGTGGAGAGTGTTCTGCTGTATCCCTCAGAGGGTCTTCTAGTCTCAGCAGGTACTCGGCTTTTGAAAAATTGACAAGATTCCCCTTCTCACAACTCGCGATTCACTGCCTATTTTACACTCACTCAATCGAATTGTCTATTTAACAAAGCTGTGCCAATACTTGTTATTATGTGTTCAGGGGGCCGTTATGTGAAAGTGTGGGATCTGCTGAAAGGTGGTCGGCCTCTGGTGTCACTGAAGAACCACCATAAAACCGTGACCTGTTTGTGTCTCAGCAGCAACGGGCAGAGACTACTGTCTGCCTCACTGGACAGGTGCATGTTTGAAAAGCTTTTTTAATGGTCAACATCTACAGTATGTATTACATTTTTGGAATATTATTGAACATCTAGCCAAGGCTACTACTACTTGGTGGTGCGGGTTAGCTGAGGAGAAAGATTTCACCCATACGCTGGTCTGAGTGATTATACCTTGAGTGATCCATCTGAATTTACAAAAGATGACCTCGAACTGTATGACAACAGCCAGCATGTCTTATTTGTGCAAACCTAATAATGTACAACTTAAATTGTAGTTTATTACAATTTAATGGTCAACATCTACAGTATGTATTACATTTTTGGAATATTATTGAACATCTTTTTCTCCCTCCTTCCAGGCATGTGAAAGTGTACAACACAACGAACTATAAAGTGGTCCACAACTTTGACTACCCAGCCTCCATCCTTAGTCTGGGATTGGCTGTAAGAAACTACTCCTCTATGCATGAACATTTGTGGAAAATGTTAAAATGTTTTTTTGTTATTTTAGAGCTGTGTGCTCTGTTTTACCTCAAAATGGTGATTTACACAGTAGGCTTAACTGTAGTCACTGTTTCTTAGAATGTGGCTCACCCGTTTGAATTAACACATTTGTGATTGTGTTAAGGCCTCTACAGACCAAGCGGTCTTGTCTTGACTAACTACAACTACGTTGGGTGATCAGATTGAGTGACCTCTTTCATTTTAAAGTCGCTCCAAACACACCACACAGACTACTGCTGACAGTCAGCTGATTACGCCGTTCTGCACCTGCGTGAGAGGAAATAACTTACTTTCCTTGCCATACTGGGTGAATGATGAATAACGTTGTACCTCTTTTCCACCAAAATTAAGATTTTAAACATGGGAAAACTCCCATTAATAGGCAATTGACTCCTTTCCCTTTGTCATTAGACATGTATACCTTTCTGTTTTTGTTTCTGGCGTGGACAAAGTTTCCCAATATCCATATCTCAGAAAGGTCCCTGCAAGTCTTTCTATTGGTGTCTCTTAGAACCTTCATATATCCCTTTGTCGGTAGTCTGTCTTTTGTTGAATAAACGCTCTGTTGGTGTGTGTATGTGTATGTATATATATATATATATATATATATATATATATATATATATATATATATATATATATATATATATATATATATATATATATATATATATATATATATATATATATATATATATATATATATATATATATATATATATATATATATATATATATATATATATATAGAGAAGCCTGAAGGGAACATTCAACAGGTTGAGTGATGATTACTTGAGTGATCCATCGACTGAACATTGTGATGATCTCAATAATTCTGACAACCTGTTTATAGCCAGCAGTCAAATTCACCGGGGCACGCGCAAACAAATTATGATCCAAATATTTTGGCCATTTCTTCTCGAGGCTGTAAAAAGTCAAGATACCAAACTGACTTTGTCCTTACGAACTGACTATTTCGGTCAGGTGACATCTCACGTTTTATGTGTCACGTTCAACCCAGGTCATGTGTACAAAACTTGCAATGGGCCATATCTACAATTACAAAAAAGGATGTCTATCATCTTAACTATCGCAACGTTCTTCTGACAGAAATGAATGAGTTCCATAAAATAGCTGCGTTCGTGAAGTCTCTGCAAGTCTCTCTCGCACACCTACAGCCTCACTGTATTCCATCTCCGACACACAAACACTCTGCCTCACGCTTATCAATCTCGGGTGCGTGCTACCAAAATCATTTTTCTGGATACATTTTTAGGGGAAATAACTGCAGCAGATGGCGTACAAACTATGTCTTTGTCAGCCACTGATTCTCAACAACTGCAAGATGATACCTTTTGTGTGTAGAGGCCTTAAGGGAGGATGTGTTGAGCTTTGTTGTCGCACTTCATAAAACTAACAAATATGTTTGTCTCGTCAGCCTGGTGATCAGTCCATTGTTGTGGGGATGACCAACAGCGTTATGAGTGTCAAATACAGGAAAAGCCCTGAAGAGACAAAGGAAACCTCTGGCCAACAGAGGCGACGACCGGCATACCGCGTCTTTGTGAAGGGGAAGAACTACAACCCCAAACAGGCAAGGAGCCAAGGCTACTACTACTTGGTGGTGCGGGTTAGCTGAGGAGAAAGATTTGAGCCATACGCTGGTCTGAGTGATTATAACTTGAGTGATCCATCTGAATTTACAAAAGATGACCTCGAACTGTATGACAACAGCCTATACAACTTACATTTTAGCTTATACTTCAGCGTCAAAGTGTTGTGCTTGATGCTTTTTTTCACAGTTTAATTTATTTTGTTGCATGATTTTTGTCCAAACCATACATTAGGTGATTTTGGTCTTTTGCCACTTCATTGGGAATTCATTACTACTTCTCTTCTATTTTACAGGAGGACTACCTGGTCAGTAAACCAGTAAAACAACATTTGGCAAAGTTTGACAAGGAGCTGAAGCGTTTCAGTGTTTCCAAAGCTTTGGATACAGCCATGGAGGTACATTCCATCTGTATATTATGTTCACTATATTGTACATAATTCTTGATGTTGAAAGATTGTTGACCTAGGTTAGCTGAGGAGAAAGATTTGAGCCATACGCTGGTCTGAGTGATTATACCTTGAGTGATCCATCTGAATTTACAAAAGATGACCTCGAACTGTATGACAACAGCCAGCATGTCTTATTTGTGCAAACCTAATTATGTACAACTTAAATTGTAGTTTATACTTCAGCGTCAAAGTGTTGTGACCTAGATCTTCTGTGAAGTTAAGTGCAATGATATGGTAATTGATTCTTCTACTCTGGATTAGGAAACTGTCGTGTGTGTATGCAGCCATGATTTTGTATATACTTGGAAATGAGGGGGCATATAAGATTATTAGAAATCTTGATTCATCAACTTAACATTTCAGTGAATGGAAAAGTGCTGGTGGCATTGTTGTTCTAAAAGTGTGCACTAACTGAACGATGATCTGTTTTTCATGTAGTCTTGGACCAGATTTAAAAAGCCAGAGATACCGGTTGCTGTCATGAAAGAATTGGATCGAAGAGGGGTGTTGAAAAATGCTTTGGCAGGAAGGGAAGAACAGAAGCTCAGCCAGTTGCTCAGCTTCCTCATAGCGTGAGTCTTTTCTTAACCGTTATTTGCTCAACACAAAATCAAGTGGCCAGGCCGTACTTTGTCATGTGCTGGGTGATAAAAAATTTTTTTTTTTACTTTTCCATTTGACAGGTATTTGCTCGACCCAAGGTTTAGCCCCGTTCTCGTAATGGCAACTGAGATGATCCTGGATCTCTATCAGCCAGTGATCGGCCAGTCCCCGGTGGTAGACAGACAGCTGCTACGCCTGCAGGAGCTGCTAGAGAAAGAGCTGGAGTACGAGCAGGAACTCGTGGAGGTCCTAGGAATGTTAGACACATTGTTCACCTCGTCCCTGCCCAGGAAAGACGTGCCATGCCCAGGAATCGGCAGACCCAATGGCCTGGCACAAGCAGGCACAGGGGCTTCAGAGCCACAGCCCCAGGCTACCTAAAGGTCTCTGGGGTAGAGACCTGGTAACACTGATCTCCATAGGGGTAGTGAAGAGACTTTGGAACCTCTTTATGAGCTTCACTTCACCAAACAACAGACAAGTGACAAACTCATGATGCTACATGCCACTATGTGGACATTAAAGCCTGAACATGAAACCTTTTTATGTAGGACTTAAGAGACCAAAAACATGACACGAATGACATCCAATATTCTAGCTTTTGGTCTACGACGGTGGTTCTCAACCGGTTGGTCGATAGTGAAGGGACAATATAAGGACCTTTTTTAATACCTAGATAAAAGACCATTACTGCATCAAAAGTAATCTGCAAACTATACTTTAAAAACTGCAAACATTGGCCAAATTGTCAAATATAAGAAATGGGCAAAAAAAACAGAGTCAAACTAAATGTAATGCCTCAACTCTTACAATTCCAACTGCTTGTCAGGGTGGGGTCCCCAGTTCAAATATGATTATTTGGGGGTAAAGGTTGATAACCACTGGTCTATGAAACCAATAGGGCCAACACAGAATGTGTTCATATACATACAAATCTGAAGATGTTATTTTATTGGTCACGTAATATTTTTCACTGTAAATGTTTTGTCTGTGATATTTACTCTGTACTGGGGGGGGTGCAGGGTTTTCCATGTAAGAAGGCTGGAATAAATCTTATATTGAAAATTGTGAGTGGCGAGGCAAATTTGATTTAAATCACATTGTGAAGTTGGTCGAACGGGCAAGGCGCCAAAAAGTCCAGACTGTAGTTGGGTTGTATTTATTTTCCCCTAAAAACCATAAGTACTAATTATGCAGAATCTCCATACATTTTTCCAAATGTATAAACTCCTTTGACAATAGCAGATCTACAAGCCCGCTTTGCAACGCGTTGTGAGCTTGTAGATCGGCTAATTTCAAATTGCCAAAGTATATAATAGGTCTTTGAAGGGATTCATGTATGTTTTACAAAGTAACTAGTAATCAATGTTTTGAAATGATTGTGGTGGAGTACAAATTACAATATTTGCCTCTGAGATGTAATGGACTAAAAGTATTAAACTGGAAATACTCCAGTAAAGAATACCTCAACGTTGTACTTAAGTACAGTAGTTGAGTACATGTAATTAGTTACTTTCCACCACTGATTATATAGGCAGATTATAATGCATTACGTTTGCAAGCTATTCTTTCTCCAGGGGAGGTCGCTGTACCCTCAGAAATTCAAGATGGTGTACTTCCACAAGGGTAAAGTGAACTCAATTGACAGAATACAAGTCTTGCCCCAAAACACACTCGTCCCCACGGATTAAAGTTCTCAGTCGCCAAAACTGATTTCAGTCATTTGGATTCCATGGAAGCCTGCATGTCTTCTATGGATGCAAGTTGCGCAGCAAAAATAGCCGATCTACAAGCTGAGCTTGTAGAAAGGCTATTTTAAGATTGGAGCATTTGAAGTGGTCAAACTAGCAATATGTTCAGAAGCATCTCCCATAATATCTTAATCTTCTCGGATATTTCATATAAATGCAAAGGTTAAAGCCTGAATCTGTGATTTATTCACCTGGTTGGCAGTATGTAGAACAGCAGGAACAATATTACTAAAGCATCCTAATTTGACATTGTATTCATTGTTTAGGAATCGGCGCTAGTGTGTGTGGGGGATCCTTTCACACGGTTTCACAAATCGCACATTAGGACATTTTCAGTTGTGAGATTTAAACTAGCTTTATTCCATGCGGACCGCTTGAGAAAGAAGTGGGGGTGAGTGTGTTTTGGGGCGAGTCTTCCGGATACCATTCGACACACCTCCACCGAAGACCAAAGGATGCTTACTCAGTAAAGTGTGTCTGTCCTGCACTCCGAAGGCAGAAACTGTGAACACCAGAGGAAAAGAACAGATCAGCACTTTTTCCTGTTCCACGGGTTTTCTTTTCTTTTCTGGATTCGATGTCGATCCTAACGAATGAATAAACGGGCAATAATAAGTTGTGTTTTAGTGACTCAAGTTGTAAATGCGTGCCGTGTTTTCTTATCACAGTCAGATCCTTTAAGTCTATCGCCATCTGGACAGCGAAACATTTTCAAGGTAGGAGGAGGTAAGTCTGTCGAGAAGAAAAAACATTCTACACTTTAACGTTTTAATTCCCGGCAGGCATGTAGTTGTTGATGTTTTACTCTAGAGAACATTCAGATTAACCGTGAGCCTATTGTTGAACAAGAGCCTCTATGGTGGATGTAATTAACAATAAATAAGCTCTTATGATCCTAATAATTGATGTAGCCCATTACCAGTGATGTAAAGTAACTAAGTACATTTACGCAAGTACTGTACTTAAAGAGCACAGAAAGCAAAAGAAAACATTTCGAGTTTTTATTTTATTTTACTTTACTGGAGTATTTCCAGTTTTCAGTAATTTTACATCTACTCCACTAGTAGTAAATATTGTACTTTTACTCCACTACAATTATTTGGAAACTTTAGTTACTTGTTACTTAGTAGATTTTGATTATCATAACAAAACATACACATTACCCACGTGACTTCACCCCTAAATAAACTTCGGCCATTTGAAAATGGCGGATCTGTGTGAGCTTGTAGATCTGCTATTTTCAAAAGATTTTTTATACAATTTATACATTTGAAAACTTGTGCAACGGGATATTCCTCATAATGAGTACTTTCTATTTTTTGTACTAAGTACATTTTGATACCAATACTTTTACTCAAGTCAATTTTGAATTCCGGACTTTTACTTGTAACGGAGTATTTCTACATTGTGGAATTGATGCACTTCTTAATGCATTTTACCAAAGTTAACGATGGAACCGATGTGCGTCTCTCTCTCTCTCTCTCTCTCTGTATGAGAGAAATGGTTGTTATGGTTATGAAGACACATGTTGATGTGCTTGGACCTGTTTAGGAAGTGGTCACTGATAAGAAGCAGGCCAGTACAGCTGTCTGGACAAATACATTTCCCATGACAAGCCACAGACACGCGCTACCATCACTGGGACACATTACAATAGGCCCACGCCTAGGCTTTAGTAGGCTATATCAGTGGTTCTCAAACTTTTTTCATGCCAAGGACCCCCAAAATGATATGTATTTGGCCGCGGACACCCATCTAAAAAATATGTTGTTCCAGGGACCTCCAGAAGCAAAGATTTGAGTTACAAATGTTCGCTTTAAAAATATATATGTTCAAAGATTTGCACACATTTTCAAGATTTTTCAAAAAGAGCAGATCTACAAGCTCATAGCGCGGCACTCGGTGCCGCGCTATGAGCTTGTATATCTGCTATTTTTGAATAGCCAAAGTATAAAAGGTTAAAATGATTGTGACACTATATTACCACATTTTGCTGGGGACCCCCTGGAACCCCCCCAAGGACCCCTGGGGGTCCCCGGACCCCACTTTGAGAACCAATGCTTTAGTAGGCTATATCAAGACAAGACACGAATCTCCGTCATGAATGATCAGACGATGATCCCCATCTCATAATTGAGGTGTGTTCGTGTGCTTCTACAGAGTTGTGGCAAGAGATGGAAAATGGCGCTGACATCATTAAAGTAATTATGGACATACTAGGATCAAAGGATTCACTTGTTTCATCAGACTTTAATTAGCACTGATAATCCGGTTGGGATCAAAGCAGGAGGGCCCCAAAACCCCCCACAAATAGCCTAGTATAGGAAGTGGGAGAAATGTTTTTTGACACCAACACCAGTGAGTTCCTTGAATTCTTCATTGAAGTGTATTATATACAAAGGTATTTTTGTTTTTTGTTTGCAGATGGAGCTGAGCAGAAAGAAAGTGCCTCTGTATGTGAGTATTGCTGAAATTATCCACCATCAGTGGTGGAAAAAGTACTCAATTTCTTTACTTAAGTAAAAGTATCAATACTGCAAAAATACAAGTAAAAAGTCCAGAAATCAAAATTTACGAGTAAGAGTAAAAGTACAAAAGTATTGGTATCAAAATATACTTAAAGTACCAAAAGTAGAAAGTACTCATTATGCAAAATGTCCCATTTCACAAGTTTTCAAATGTATACAAATCTTTTGAAGATAGCAGATCTACAAGCTCACTGCGACGTGTTGTGAGCTTGTAGATCGGCTATTTTCAAATGACCAATTGGACTGAAGTACAGTACTTGAGTAAATGTACTTAGTTAGTTTATACCACTGTCCACCATCATATGGCTAAGTATAAATCAGGGTTCTATGTTCCCCGCTTTCCTAGGAGAGCGGGGAATATAGGACCTAACCTAAACCTAACCCTAACCATAACCTTAGTGGGGGAACATAGGTCCGGGGAACATAGGTATGACCCCTAAATCAGCATGGCTGGCAGTCATGTGGGACCATGAATTGCAATTATGTAACCTCAAACATTAGCCCTATCTCCCTGGAATATGTAGTCTTATGTATGTAGCCAGCATCTTTTATACCTGTCTTGGGTTCAATGAGTTCAACATCATCAAGACTGGAGAGTGAATGTTTCTGTTGTAGACTACTCAAATAGGCACTTGTTTGACTTTCATTATTCTTGAATTACACATCTACGGTTTTGCCTGGACTATTTGAGCATTAGATCTTATTCTCTAAGGAACAAAATAATGTTATCAATCAGCTTTTCAGAAAGCTCTACTTTTGTTTGACTAGTCAATCAATAACTGCTTTAATCACATTAGTGTTTTGCTGTTTTCTCTTTGTGTGCTTTTGAACTCACACAAGGGCGGAGGGAAAAAAAAAACTTTTATTATCCAACGATTATTTGATTTGTGATGTCTCCTGTCAGGTGGTGCATTTGAATAGACCTGTGGTCTGTGTGGCTAAGCTGTAGTCAAATAGAGGAGGATTGTGGTCAAGTGCCTCTTTGTTAGTTTGAGTCAGGGATCTAAAAGATGGAAGCAAATATTATCAAATAAAATATCAGCGACTGTGTGTGTACTCCTTTAAAGGGGGAATACCACTCATTTTTAACATTGAACTATGTCTTAAATACACCTTAGAGCTGCTGTGTGGAAATAAGAAAAAAGTAGTAGACATAGTTCAATGTTGAAAATGAGTGGTATTCCCCTTTAAAGAAAGGTCACAGGAAAACTCAACATTGTTGGTTGTGTATGTAGTTATTTGAATGCGAAATGCTTCTGCTGTGGTGTACTAGAGTCCAGTACAGTAGTATTACAGTACTGTGTGTGTGTGTGTGTGTGTGTGTGTGTGTGTGTGTGTGTGTGTGTGTGTGTGTGTGTGTGTGTGTGTGTGTGTGTGTGTGTGTGTGTGTGTGTGTGTGTGTGTGTGTGTGTGTGTGTGTTGAGGTTGTGGATGTTTTGCGGTTGTGGGGATGATAAAAGGATACACTTTTATTATGGTGAAATATGGTGACAAGCCAGCGTTTCAGGTCACAATTCTGAGGTTCTGTGATAGGATCCAGACGGAAAATGTTCTCACCTTCATGAGGAAGCTTATCATCCTGTCCCGTTTCTCTCAGAGCTGTGGTCTAAAACAGTTCCCAAACCTTTTAGCTCAACACGACCCAAACTAGTGAAAATAGCAGATCTACAAGCTCACAACGCGTCGCTTCACGCCGCGTTGTTAGCTTGTAGATCTGCTATTTTCACTACTTCTTAAACTTAAAAAATATATATATTTATGGAAGTTATTAGATGTTTTCATTTTATTTATGAAACACTTTTGAAAAATGTTTTAATTGTTTTTAATTGATGAAAAGTTATTATATATATATATATATTCTTTTATGTAGAAAACAGATTTACTCGGGACCCATAAAAAGTGTTTGGGAAAACAGTGGTCTAAAAGTGTTTCTATCTAGACTGCTAGGATCATGGTTGCAGGCACCAAGAAATTCCTGCTTTTATTGATTCGAAGGGGACGTTTTATTCCTGTTCTCCAGATGAATGCAGTACTGTGCAACTCCCTCAGAACCATATCATAGCCGTCTGACTCTCCTTTCAACACTGTAACCAATAGACAGCCTACTTATAGGACAACGTTTCTTCTCTCTCACCTTTCATTCGCTCATCTTCCCCAGGGCCAGGCGAAAGTGTTTGCGTTGCTGGAGGGCGTGGAGTCGCTGCCCGAGGACACGGAGGTCTTCGTCGTTCTGGAGGGGTCCACGCTTCTCCACGTCATAAGAGCTCAGAGCGATGTCATGCTCTGCTTCATGGTTCCCGGTATGTGGTCGTGTGTGAAACAGACACTGTCAATAAGACGCACACGCACGCACACACACATACACACACACACACACACACACACACACACAGTAAAACCGTTATCGTCAATTGACGGAAATAGGTGATTTACTTTGTTGTAGACGCTACTACACACGCACACACACACACACACACACACACACACACACGTGAGCGCACAGAATAAAATCTTCACTGGTATAATTGATGAAAATAGCCTATCTACATGGATGTAGATGCTAAGACACACACGCGTTGTCAGATTGTAGAGATCGGCTATTTTGGCGAGCAACATCCTCCGCACATGGAGTATAAATTAAGCATGAGAGTGGACCCCTCCATTTTCACACCGGGTGTTCAACTAACACAGAGTATTTTACTGTGTGTACATGCACATTTCACACACAAACTAAAATGATAACAGAACTGTACCAGCTTTCCTCTCCAGGAGAGAAACAGGCAGAGGTTTATAAACGGCTACAGTTTGTCAAGCTGAGCCAGGCTTGTAGCACCCCACCATGTACCCTCAACAGAGAATACCTCCTTAAAACGTGCTCTTAGTAGCTCTGCATTGTCGTATAGTTATCATTTATTTATCGACATAAGTTTTTCAGAAAACTCTTTAGGCTTTAGAGCATAGGTTTAGAACAGTGGTTCTCAAAAATAGCAGATATACAAGCTTGCATACGTCCGCTTTTTTTGATTTTTTTTAGAAAAATCGTTAACCCATTAAGACCGGGAACGCCTCTGTGTCACTTTAGATTTCTTTGGCTATTCAAAAATAGCAGATATACAAGCTCATAGCGCGGCACCGAGTGCCGCGCTATGAGCTTGTAGATCTGCTATTTTTGAAAAATCTTGAAAAAAAATGTTTTAGATTTTTTTCCAAAAACTGTTAAGATTTAGATTTTTTTTTAAAGAATCGCCTCAGGTCTTAATGGGTTAAAGTGTTTGAAAAAATCTGAATCATTTCTCTTCTGGGGGGGGGGGGGGGTCCCTGGAACAAAACATTTTCAGGTCTGCGGGCAAAATACATATCAATTTGGGGGTCCATTTGGGGTACGCAAAGGTTTGAGAACTATCAGGAGGACACAAAGTGTGTTTGCCTTTGGTGTGGTGTGATGACCTCATTTCCTGCCGGGTCTGTTTAGGACACAACCTGGCCGAGGTGGTGTCCGTCCAGGCTTACCTGTGCTCTGAAGCCACGCCCCTTACCTGGGTGGGAGGGTCTACCTTGGAGTACATCCAAGACAACGCGCAGGTAGGATCAATTACTGCAATGTATTAATACTGCAATGTTCATCAATGATCATTTTAAAAGTCCGGAATTCTAAATGTACTTGAGTTAAAAAAAAAGTACAGAAGTATTGGTATAAAAATGTACTTAAAGTACCAAAGGTTGAAAGTACTCATTATGCAGAAGGTCCCATTTCGCAAGTTTTCAAATGTAGAATCTTTTGACAGCTCACAATGCGACGCATTGTGAGCTAAACGCCTAAATTATAAATTGTGTGTTGACTTACATTCACATACCATACCCTAACCGTAACCATAATTGATCTAACATGAACCCATGCCATAACCTTATGAAACTGCGGTGAAATCAATTTGGCCATGCCAATTATGTCCCCAATTTGAGATGCCATCCCCAATCAAATGGTTCGTTCCAGAATGTTGCCTGCAGTTGAACAGGAACACATACACGCACACACACACACACGGCTATATTATAGCTAATTATCGGTGTCTGTTTTATTTCCAGGACCTGGCGGAGCACCTGGTGACCCACGGTCACCGCCTGAGCTCCACGGATCACAAGGAGCTGAGGTGCCTCTTCAACCTGGGCCAGGAGAGCTCTCGCTGGGCTATGGATCGCCGCGTGGCCCTGGCCATGGCCAACCTGGATATCCCTCACAGCTGGAATGTCCTGGGCAGCACCAGTGGAGAGGGTAGGGACCGGCTGTTATGGATCACTTTAACCCCTTTAAGACCGGGCGGGAACGCATCCGTGTCATTTTAAGATCTCTTTGGCTATCCAAAAATAGCAGATATACAAGCTTGTAGATCTGCTTTTTATTTATTTTTATCTTGAAAATGTGTGCAAATCTTTATATATATATATATATATATATATATATATATATATATATATATATATATACAGACAGACATTTTTTACTCCGATGTGTGCTTCTGGGGGTCCCTGGAACAACATATTTTGAGATGGGGTCCGCAGCCAAATACATATCATTTTGGGGGTCCTTGACATGGAAAAGTTGGAGAACCACTGATATAGCAACATATGTTTTTTTCAAAATAAGTGTAATAATAAATTCAAAGATTTTCAAAAAGGGGTCGCCCGCTGGCCTAGTAATTGCCAGGTTTGGCCAGTTCTATTCTGAAGAAGACAAACAGAAAAGTATGCACTGCTAATATACAAAAGCTTATGAACACAGGACTTCCCAAAAACCGTGAGCACAGATGACTTTCAAAGGCTCCTTTACCTTGTCATTGTCGGCAGTGGAAAATTGGACCCTTTCTGGTATCCAAGCAAGGTGAACTTTTCAACTTGCTCCTCCTGTTTTTCCTCCTCCTCCTCCTCTCCTTCTCCACGTCGTCCTCCATCACTCCCATTATACACGCTCACCGGGGTTTAGAACGGAAGTGACCGTGGTCACATGGTGTGCTTCTGTTAACTTCATCAACGCCATTTAACTAGCGTGTAATGTGGTTAATAGAGCTTCCCCATCTGGTAGAAGCCCCAGGTTATAGGCAGAGTTGAGTGTGTGTGTGTGTGTGCGTGTGTGCATGTGTGCGACGTGTGTGTGCGTGTGCGCCTGTGCGTGCGTAGGGTTTATGTGCTGGTCAATATGTTCATGAAATACCACTGTGTGTGTGTGTGTGTGTGTGTGTGTGTGCATGCGTTGAGTGGGTGTGTAGGCCACTAACGTAAATAACAAATCAGATTTAGTGATAATACAGTTATGGCAGTCTGTTTGGCTGCAGCGGCTCCCTATTGTTGTCTGGATATTACATTGCCTGTGACCTCATCACCGATGTGCCCGACCGTGCTGCTGCCCTCAGACCTTCAGTCAGTCAATCAGCGTTAAGTGTAGATTTATTTTATCAGTGACATTTCTTGGGAGTTTACTGGCAAGTGTTGATTGAAGAGTTTAAGCTCACTTGCAGAGCTGATATGACTGAAGAGCCAGTTTGACCACCAGCAGTGGTACATAAACTACTCATGTTTTGAAACGCTGGTATGGTTTTTATATCATTTAGTTTTGGTTATTTGGTGCTGGACTTTAGATTAACTTAGCTGGCACAGAATGTAACTGCAGAAAAACTGCAGATATCCTTACTAGGGATGGCCAAATGGAGACATTTTATTAGCCGGTTACCGTTAGGCCTTAACGGTTAATTAATCGATAACCGTTAAGAAGAAAAAAAAAAGTGTAAACATTTTTTTTTTCTTTTTTTTTTATGGCCAAAATACATTTTATTTCAAAGGGCCAAGTCTACACAGTTTGTTTTGTGTCTCCAGCAGAGTTTCTAGTGTCTCTATCTCCCTCTGGAAGAGGTTGCACATGAACTCTGCAGCCGCACTGAGGCACTCCAACACTAACAATACCAATACAAAGACGAGGAAGAAGAAGAATAAAGTGGAAGTTACGTGTGGTTGCAGGTGTAGACTTGGCCAAAAAACAATTTGAAACATTTTTTACCCTTAAAGAAAATAAGTTTTTTTTTATTTTAATTTTAATTTTTTACGGTTAACCATTAGCCGTTAGTGTTAACCGGTGGCCAATTTCTTAACGGTTAACGGTTAACGGTTACCGGTTGGCCAACCCTAATCCTTACACCCTTTTGTTTATGGCGTGAATCGGCTTGCCGTGTGACACTTCCCGAACCTGGATAGAGGGTAAGCTGTGCCGCTGTGTGAGCGACAGGAGAAGACATAGGGAACGCGTCCGTGGTTTTCGTTGAAAGGCCATTATTATTACGTTAAAGTGGGTCAGTGGAGCAGAGGTATTCACTGCCGTGCCAGGGGAGATTGACAAAAAATGGGGACAAGAGGAGAGACATCGGGACTGATTGGTCTGTTGGTAATGAGGTTAATTATCAAGGTTTTAGACAGACACGATTCGCTGTGTGTTATCCCATCTGCTTTCAACTTCCCCTCCTCCTCTCGTCTTCTTGCTTCTGCGGTGGCCCATGCCATGTCTGCCTGTTCTGCTCTTTTTTTTTTCAGCAGCAGTGAGGAGTGCTGCTCTCTGAACCAGTGGTTCTCAAACCTTTTTCACGTCAAGGACCCCCAAATTGATAGACATTTGGCCGCGGACCCCCATCTGAAAATATAATGTGCCAGGGGACCCCCAGAAGCAACGATTTGTGTTCATAATTTTCACAAATGTAAATAGCAGATCTGCAAGCTCATAGCGCGGCACTCGGTGCCACGCTATGAGCTTGTACATCTTCTATTTTTGAATAGCCAACGTATAAAAGGTTAAAGTGGTTAAAATGATTGTGACGCTATATTAACTACTTTTGCTGGGGACCCCCCCCCCCCTCAAGGACCCCTGGGGGTCCCCACTTTGAGAACCAGTGCTCTAAACACACTCTCTCTGGCTCTGGGCTCTGCGGTCCTGCTCCACAATCAGACTTTTTTTTACACCTGCGCCCAGTGGAACAGGTGTATTGTAATCACCCCTGTTTGTTTGTTTGCTTGCTTGCTTGTTTGTTCGTTCGTTTGACTGTCACAGCAATAACACAGACAGTTTTTAATCCAATTGGAATTGGTGGATAAGTTTGTCAGGACCTGTGCTATTGATTGCTTTTCAAAGTCCAAGGTCAAAGTTCATCCACAGTTCCTGCTTACACATGGGTGGGTCATATTTAGAATGACTTCAATAAGAGAGTATATAGGGCATAGCAGTGGCGGCCATTTTCTGGTTCCACTCCAAAAAAGCCAACGCATTTTTCCCATAGAGATTTCCAAAAGTATTTATATAAATTATTTTAAGCCTAGAATCAAGCCATCCAGGGTCCTGGTGAATCATGACCATAACATTTTTTATTCTGTGATTTTATTTTAAAAATATTTAATTATATGATATATAATGAATATTAAATACCCTTTGTTTTACGTTTATTTATTTCTATTTTTCACAGAATCAAATGTTTTATGATCCTGATTCACCAGGACCCAGGATGGCTTGATTCTAGGCTTAAAATAATTGATATTAATATATATGTAAACGCACACCGCAGTCCTTATTCGGTGCTGGCGCTGGCAGCGAGATGCAAATAGGGAAGAATACCACACACTCGGATGTAGTTCCAGTTACATTATTTTAATCACCAACCTTTCAACAAGCTGCTGTACAAACATTTGCACTGACATTTCAAGAGCAGTGATCCACATGGGTGTGGCTTTTCATGTCACATTTTCAGATAATGTGTGCCCCAGGGCCAGGGGTAATACTTCTCTGTTACAGAAGATAATCACCGTCCGCAAGCTCTCAAGACACAATACATACAATAATATAATACAAGACAAAGAAATGATGACAGAAAAAAAGCCAAGCCATAGTTATTTACAATGGTTTACATGTAATCTGAGGGACTAATAATAATAATGGATTTGATTTATGATGCACTTTACAGTTTACACTCTCAAAGTGCTACAATAGGCAATTGCACAAAAAAAGAATCATCTCACCATTGAAAAAAACATCAAAACAAAACAATTGCTGCGATACATCTATCTTGTAGACATACTGTAAGACAGAAGATAGTCTACCAGAAGAATGCAATGGTGCCGTGTCCTAGAAATTCAGAGAAAACTTAATAAATTACCACCTTCTTCAATGTCTTAAACCATTAAGACCAGGAGTGCATCTGTGTCATTAGATATAATGACAACGACAAACGACATAGTAGAAGACATTTTGCAGAATCAGCGTCAGGTCTTAATGGGTTAATGAGGCTATAGGGTGGTTCTTCCACAAATTGGGCTGCAATTAGAGAATCTGTGTTAAATCTATATTTTGCCACGCCCCCTTTTGTGCCCAAAACTGCCCATATATGGAGATTGTTCTAGAGCTCCATGGAGCTGACTGATTTGTTTGCGCCTGATGCCATGACAACACACTCCATATTTGGGCATAGCTGCATTGGGAACTCCTTATATGGTTACGGCTGAGTCATAGTGACATAAGCGCAGTGGTGGAAAAAGTACTCAAAATGTTTTACTTAAGTAAAAGTATCAATACTGCAATGTGGAAGTACTCTGTTACAAGTAAAAGTCTGGAATTCAAAAGAGTAAAAGTACAAAAGTATTGGTATCAAAATGTACTTAAAGTACCAAAAGTAAAAGTACTAAAATGTTTGGAAATAGCAGATCTAGATCGGCTATTTTCAAATAGCCAAGGTATGAAATAAGGCTAAAGTGGTTGATATATGTTTTATAATGTAATAATTTATATCTGAAAAGTAAAGTTTTCAAATAATTGTAGTGGAGTAAAAGTACAATATTTGCCTCTGAGATGTAGTGGAGTAGAAGTAAAAGTATATACAATTGGGAAACACTCCAGTAAAGTAAAAGTACCTCAAAATTGTACTCAAGTTCAGTACTTGAGTAAATGTACTTAGTTACTTTACACCACTGCATAAGCGTGATGACGTTGTCCGTCCGCCCATCAACCCGCCCACCCCACCCTTCCATTAGCCTATTTTAATATAAGGATTAGATACCAGCTTTAGTGTGATAAGTAATTGTCCCCCTATTAGGAATGGGTTTTCCTGTATATGTGGAAGTCTAAATAAGCGGCCATGGTAGGTACAGTTACATTGGTTACATTACAAGTACCACAGGGTATCGATTGCCACCAGGTATCAAATTGATTTTGTCGTTGTTGTAATTTCTTTGTCTTGTATTATATTATGTATTATGCCTTGAGAGCTTGTGGTGATTATCGGCAGCGACTGGGGACGGATCGCATCCGTTGCACTCATTATCTGAGCATGTGACTGCAGAGCCACACCCATGTGGAAGAAAGCTCTTTAACCCTTTCAGACCGGGAACGCATCTGTGCGTCATTTTTAGATATCTTTGGGCTATTAAAAAATAGCAGATATACAAGCTTGTACAAGCTTGTAGATCTGCAATTTTTTTTGAAAAAATCGTGAAAATTTGTGCAAATCTTTGAATATATATATATTTCTGGGGGATTCTACAAATGTCTTCTAAATCCTAACAGTTTTTGAAAAAATGTCTGTTGCTATAATCAGTGGTTCTCAAACTTTTTTCATGTCAAGGACCACCCAAAATGATATGTATTTGGCCCGCGGACCCCCATCTCAAAATATTTTGTTCCAGGGACAAAAAATGTTGACTTTACAAAATATATATTCAAAGATTTGCACACATTTTCATAATAAAAAAAAAATAGCATCATCTACAAGCTCATCGCGCAGGTTTTAAAGATTTATGTTTAGGCTTTTTATGCCTTTAATGATAGGATAGCAGTTTGACAGGAAATGGGGAGAGAGAGGTGGGGAGTGACACGCAGCAAAGGCCGTTGGGATGACGATGATAAGTTCCTATTTATCATTATCACAATGAAAACAAACTTTTCAAGCTTTTTAAAGAAAAAAAGATACTGTGACATTTTGTTTTACATTATTTTTTAAACATCAATGTTTACTATTATTATTAGTGTTTTGCCAATTATTTGGGGGGCCCACATGCAATATCCTCACAGGCCACCAGTGGGGCCCCGACCCACAAGTTGGAAATTGCTGGCGTATAGCATCTCTCTGAAGGTTTTCTAGTTCACCATTCGGGTTACTCTGCATGCATCTTTGCATCTTTCAACGTTCCCACCCTTTCACTCCTCACTCCTCACTCATCACTCATCATCCATATATGGCTTCACACGCCACTGGTGTCTCACACACACACACATGCACACTCCGTAGTCATACGCTACATTTTTTTTGTTGTTGCTTACAACCAAGAGCCTGTTTGTAATACTATACTAATCTCCTTCTCTCTCCCTTGCAGCACCTTTTTCTTATGATCCTGTAGTGTTAGAGGAATTATACGTTTCACATATCTGTATATTACAGTTTTGTTTTAAAGCGAACATTTTTAAATCCGATCTATGCTTCTCGGGGTCCCTGGAACAACATATCTTGAGATGGGGGGGGGGGGGGGGTCTGCGGCCAAACACATATAATTTTGGGGATCCTTGACATGAAAAAGTTGGAGCGTCACTGATATAGCAACATACTGTTAGGATTTAGAAAACATTTTTAGTTAATGTATTTTGCCGGGGACCCCCATCTCAAAATGTTTTGTTCCAGGTACCCCCCAGAAGCAAACATTTGAGTTACAAATGTTCGCTTTAAAAAAAGATATATATATATTCAAAGATTTGCACACAAAAAAAAATCCGGATTTTTCAAAAATAGCAGATCTACAAGCTCCTAGCGCGGCACTCGGTGCCGCGCTAGGAGCTTGTATATCTGCTATTTTTGAATAGCCGAAATAATCTTAAAATGACACAGATGCAGTTCCCGGTCTTCATGGGTTAAGACCCCCCCCCCCCGTGTCTTTCTGTCTCTCTCCAGAGTACACTCCCAGGGAGTCTCCCCTCCACCTCGCAGTGCGCTGGGGTCTGTGTCGCCTGGCAGAGCTACTGCTGTGCCAGCCCGGCGGTCTGATAGCCGTCGGTCTGCCCAACGAGGAGGGCGTCACGCCACTGCGGTTGGCCCAAAGCGCGGGCAACTCAGAGCTCCTAGAGCTGCTTACGCAGTAAGTCTATCATAATGTAGGCGTCACGTCATATAATATGAATGTTTTGTATAGAGCCGGAGAAGCAAGACTGTCCTACAGTTAACGTAAACGTACTATATTGCCCCAGATAATTGGCATTCCTCAGATTTTTCAAATGCTGTAAGTGCTGTACATTATAACAAGCGCGTCTTATGCTCAAATCAGAAAATGTTAAACACCTGCTTGGATCACCTGTCAAACTCAGGAATGTTTTGTGTCCGACCAGTCGTGCGCAATATGGGCCCCATAAATCTAGGGCTTTGTGTTTTTTTTCCCCAGTCCTACAAGGACTAAAAAAGGAAAGTTTTTTTGAACTGGAGACGCTTTAGAGAAGAGTTGTCACACCGAAATAGTTTTAGTAGCATAACATTTCTTTTTTCTATCAACTTCACCAAAGCACTACAAGGCCCTTTACATGGAGAACATTAGACAGAGCAGATGTTTGTTTAGATCTTTTTTTTTAAAAAACAATCTCTCACGGTGTGTGTGCCACAGCCCGCCCAACCCCCTGGCCACGCCCCCGGCAGGTCTCTCCCAGGTGTGGGCGGACCGGTCCCGCCTGCTGAGGTTCTGTCACGACACGGAGAACCTGACGCTGACCGTCCGACTGAACCCGCGCTGGGACTCGCAGCGGAGCCGCCACAGTGACATCCTGCTCCTGAGAGAGAGGCTCAGAGACGGCGACTTCCTCAAAGAGGTCAGTGGTTTTGAGTCCCAACAAAGACAATTGGCCACGTTTTTTTTCCAAACAGTTTTTGGAAAAAAAATCCAATTTTCTTTTCAAGATTTTTCAAAAATAGCAGATCTACAAGCTCATAGCGCGGCACTCGGTGCCGCGCTATGAGCTGGTATATCTGCTATTTTTGAATAGCCAAAGAAATCTAAAGTGACACAGATGCGTTCCAGCCGTTCCAGCCGTGTACCCACCGCCCATTCAACAATAGATTTTCGGCGACAGGCGCTTTCCGCTGTCGACGCCGGTGCGGTGGAGAGCTACCTTTGGGTTCATGCGTTTGCTTACAGAATTGGATCTTTTGCGCTTGGCCATGTCAGAAGTAGATTTTTCCTGTGCATTCGAGGGAAAACCTCATCTAATTGAATTTGCCACCCATTTAATGAACCATTCGTGTTGTACGTTCTGCTCCGTCTCTGTGCCTGGCAGATAATGTACGTTGAGCTCCATAGCTACAGTATCTGGACACAGACACGCCTTTTTGTCATTTGTAATGCATATCAAACATGCAAGGCTTGGGTCAGACTGCTGGGAGAAAACACATCCCAGCATCTTAGCCACTTAAACACTTTACTCTCAGTAAAACGGACCTGAGTTTCAACTGTACTTGGACCGCTTTTTTCTGTCTTCTACACCAAATCTCTTTGCCAAAATTGGCCGATCTACAATCTCAGAGCTAAGAGAGAGAGAGAGAGAGAGAGAGAGAAAGGTAATGGCCGAGAGACTGGAAGAACATAAGAAAAGAGAGAGAGAGAGAGAGAATGAGAATGAGAGCGTGATATTTAAAGTGGTGGGACAGAGGGGGGAGGAGAGGAATCTAATAACACACACTCTCAGATTACACACTCTCAGTTTACTATAAACAAAGATGGCTGGTATAAAGTTGCTTAAATACCCGCCAATAGTTATTGTTTTTACCACTTCAGTCACTGCTTGCGCTGACCATAGAGGCAAGCTGAGCACTATGCACGTCCAAGACCGATAAGATTGTTCAACAAGATGTCTCCTTCAGATTTTTGTGTGAAATGCTCCTGCCATTTTTCAATAAGTTACTCCCTCAATCCTTGCATCCGTCTCTTTTGTTGCTGAGTATACCTATGTTGTTTTGGCATGTATGTTCTGGGATACCTGGGTGACAGTGGCTAAACAAACATTTTGCAACATAACATTGGCTAGCTCAAAAGTCATTGGGCCTCATTCACAAAGCTGTTCGTAAATGTCTTACTATATTTTAGTGTTGATTTTAGGTTATATTTTTTTAAAGTAAATACGGAGGTGCGATTCACGAAAGGGAGTGTAAAGCCTTGTTTGTGCGGATCACAGGTTTATCTGATGATGCATCCCACCTGTACGTAAATCATATGCGCGTTCATGTATGCGTTGTTCCACGCCCCATTTAACACCATAAAAGGCAACTGGAACATCCAGCGTGAAGCAAACTTCATGTGTTGAGAACTCTGTGCTAGTAGCAAGTTCAACGGCCTCACTCGCATCGCAACACCTTGACAGCTTGTAGACCAGTGTATTATGGCAAGCCAGTCCCTCGTGCGCACGATAAAGTATATTGCGCTCATGTGTAAAAAAAGAAAAACATCACAGGACAAAACTAATAGGCTAACAAAGCATGGCAGGATATTATTTAAGCCTTTTCTAATGAACAATTGCTCACCTTTGATGAGGTAAAAAACAAATCCAGGACATACTGAAACGCCGCTATCTGCTATCTGATATAGATTATAGATAAGAGTTTATTGATCACTGAGGGGAAACTCGTATCCGCTGTCTACATTGGATAATGGACACTGACTTCATCCAGGCAGCTTTATCAGATGGTAAGATGTGTAGTCTGTTGACAAATGTTGGGCACATAAACATATTATTTGAGGTTTGGCACTATTGTAATTCTTTTGCATGAAAAATAAGGCATTCTAATAAGAGCTACACATGATTTGTGGCACATACGAGTCGACTGCCGCAGAGGAGACGTGAGTTTCAGTGTACCTGACGCAAGAAATCACTGACAAAGAATTATGATGAATCGTTTGTGGAAACACTCGTATTTGCGCTTAAGTATAAAATCTGTGCGTACGCAAGCTTAGTGAATGAGGCCCATTGAACTTAAATAACAAACAAACTTCAGTACTTAAAATGAATGTTATCTAAAACTCTACACATAAACTTTGGAACCCTCAATTTGGGAGATATAAAGTGTTATATCTATTGCTCTCTATCTGTCCAAATGATGTGCCTGAAAAGGCTCACAAATAATTAAAGCCAGACAGTGTGCAGTCTGTGCACTCAAACTTCATAGTCACTCAGTCATTTTCACATCTTAAAATAACAAGTGTAGTAGACACAAAATATCAGTGAGTCACTGTACAAATACTTATTACTTTTCCCTCTCCAATATGCCTTGTGTCCCACAGATCAAAGCACTCAGGAGAGAGCGCTCAGAGACCATCTTAGGGAAAGAAGAACTGGTGGATGAGCCTAGTGAGAATGGTATCACACTGCTCCAAGTCTCTGTACATTATGGGATCTAGTAGGATGCCTGGCTTTACCCAAGCATCCAATCTTTACCGTTCTCTTTCGTGTTTACTAGCAGTGGTCAGCCTTTTTAGCTGCATCTGTTCAAGTAGAGAAAACGGACAAATGAGAAATACTGGCTCTTGGATCAGAGGAAAATATTCACTGAACTTGGGTGCCCTCTATTGGGATATACAAGTACTGCAAGCTTAAGAGTATGCACACACACGCACACACACTTACTCTTGTGGCTTGAGTTTTCAATCCTCCAGTGAAGACTCACTCATTCAGGAGTCGGGAGGACCGCCATACATTGTGAGACGTCAGCAGACTCTCTCACTCTTTAGTGCCTCTCCACCCCGTCTCTGTGTGTGTGTGTGTGTGTGTGGCAGTATGTTAAAGGTTGTTTCCTCTCCATCCCACTGGGGTGCAGCCTCAGAGCCAGCTGGCAGCAGTCTGCTGGGCCACTGAATGTGCATGTTTTCTGGTATCACGCAGAGGCAAAGAAAGCCCCCTGTCAGATAATAGTCCATCATATTTCCCCTTTAAACAGCTATGGACTTGTTTAGTGTTCTCTCTATACTGTATGTGCTTCTTGCGTTTTTTTTTTGTCTCAAACTTCCTGCCTCAACCCTCATGTTGTGGCTTTTTTCCCTTCCCATTTTCTCCCTAATATAGGCGTTGCCAAACAGCCGGAGGCACCACTGCCCGGGAATCGAACCCGGGAGGAGTGTTTTGTCTCCACATTCAGCCAGACGCTCCCCAAACTCTTATATTCTTAATGGGTCTCTACCTCTTCCACCTCCAACGTCTCCTGACTTTTTGTCACCCCACGACTCCAAGCCGTACACAACGCCGTACCGGAGACTCATTTGAGTTTGTCACTAAGCTTTGTTTTTAGTGGGCGTTACATACACCGCTGTGGCCTTTGATCTGCAAGGCACGCTAGTTAAATGAAATAGAGGATCAAGGCCACATGGTAATGATACCCCCCACTCCCAACCCCCCTGGGGAAAAACTAAATTAAGAGCTTATTAAATTGACATAAGAGATACATAAGGGACACTGGGCATATAGAAAATGCATCGTTAAAAATGATGACAAACATCTGTGCTCACTTGTATCACTTGTGAAGTTTCATGGCTTTGAAATCACCTGTTTCCTGTCCCCTCTCTCTGAAGCATCGTATCCTGATATCAATGGAGGCATCTCGACCGTTGTGGAAAATGTGAGTATTACATTAATAACTAAGAACGCAATTCTCTGTATTGATTCACATACAGCCTAAAAACCTAAATAATTCTGAACTGAAATTCAACAAACTTGTTACGGTGAGGACTGAGGATTTCTTACTGTTTTAAAATGAGAGTGGGCTGTCCATTGCCTGTCATGCTTTTTGCTAACTGCCTGGTAGAGATACTGTAGCATGGAGAACACACAGGACATGGGGCGGTGGAGTGGCGCAGGAGTAAAGTTCCTGCCCACCACCGCAGAGACTAGGGGTTTGAATCCTCCGCGTTGCTTCCGTCTTGGCCGGGTGTCCTAAATGAACACAACTGGCTGTGTTGGAGGGTGGGAGGCCAGTTGAGGAGGGCGATTGTCTGTGGTTGCACTAACAACCACTTGGTCAGGGTGCCTGTTCAGCAGGGAGCGGAACTGGGAGGAGTAGCGTGTTCCTCCACATGCATTATGTCCTCCTGGTGAAACTCCTCGCTGTCAGGTGAAAAGAAGCGGCCTGGCGGAGTCAAGTGTTTCGGAGGATACACATGCTGGCCTGCACCCTACCCTCCCTATTACAACCAGTAGGGGTCAGCAGCAACAAGGGACTACAGTACTATATTAGGGGACATGGGAATTGACAAGAACGGAGGACACATATTGTTCCAGAGAGGTTGGTCTTAACCGCAATTTTTTTTTAAAAAAAGTCAAAAGTAGGAAAAAAAATCAGATGTACGAGCTCACAACACACTGCGATGTTCTCACCACCTCTCAATACTCCATATTATTGAGCACTCATTGTTCAGGTGTCAGAGCAGCCACCTGGCACATACCGGTGAATAGCAGACTTTTATGAGTGGTGTGGTGTGCAAGAAGTGTGACACACACACACACACATGCACACACTGTTCTTCAACCTCTAGGACCCCGTTCATGTGGTGCACATGGTCAAGCTAATTGCCCCCCCCCTGTGCCGCCCCCCCCCCCCCCACACACACACACAGGTGTGTGTGTGTGTGTGCTCAGAGGCACTTGCCAAACACTCATGTTTTTGTACTTAATCCTGCTGCCTTTTTTTCTTTGTGTGCGTTGTGCTGGTGGTGGCGTGTGTTGTAGCTGTAGCATGATGGAAGTAAAGCCGGCCAGTGTACAAATGGATGTGCCGTGTTTCACTGTCGTCACACAGGACTACGAAGAGACGCTGATGTTCTGCCTGAACGAGGACCTAGAGGACGAGGACGAGGAGGACGGTCCGTTACGATCTGACTCGGGTATGTCACAGCCCCCCCCTCCCCTCCTCACACACACACACACACACACACACACACACACACACACACACACACATGCGCGCGCACAGCCTCTCGTTTTTCATATGAATGTCCTGTTACAGTGTTGTTTTGTTGTTTTTCAAAACTTGACTTGGTGGAAGTCCAGAGTCAAAGCAAGCCGGTCGTATTATGTGGTCAGTCATACAAAGGATCAGGGATCAGTGCTGTTGTGTTAGGTGCTGTTATTCATACGGGTGTGTGGGTGGTGGTGTGGGTGGTGGTGGGGGTGGGGGTGGGGGTGGGGGTCATCTGAAGTAGCTTCCAGTCAACAAGCCGCCAGCCCCCTGCAAGCGGGGGAAGCGTTTTTCTCCCCTAAACGGAACTTGGAAGTCGACTCTTGGTCTAGAACATGACTGTCTAACTTTAGAATTCCAACCCCCCCCCCATGCCCCTTCAAGACTACAGGATCACATTTCTGTCCTGTGGCCTTCTTACTGTCCTCTCTACTAGGGATGTGCAAGGGTGATCCATTTTTTATTTTAGTGCCAGTCTCCAAAACCCAACCCATATTTCAAATTTGACTTTATATGCATTTAAATGTAATTTGATGTCTTTATTTATCTTAATGAATGGTTTAGTTACAACCAAAATACTGTATAGGCTAATACTACTGTACAGTAAATGGCCACTGATTTATCGTCCGCACTGCCTGCTTTTGGATAATAAATGTAAACTTTAAGTGAAACAGGGAGGAGTAATTCAATAAAAAAGAATGAAACGCCCAAAGCAGTGTTTTTTTTGTTTGTTGTTGTTGTGATTTTGGTCAGTCATGCACATCCCTGACTCTCTACCGAGCTCTTGGAGCTTGGACTCATGTCATCGTTATATGTCAACAAAGGCAGCGATGCGGGGAACAGTCCCAGTGTAGCTCATCTAGAACCAGCCGGGACATTGTTCTCAGAACATCTTGCCCTGCATCAGTGGCAGAGGGGGGTAGGAGCTCCATTCTTAATCCAGGTTGGCGTGCTCCACGTAGGGACGGCTTTGAGAGTGGGAACATCCTGTGGGTTAATGATTGGCTGGTATGAGAGCGGGGCAGACAGATGCCTCAGTGTAAGAATGCTGTGGTTACTCAGCTCAGGGGGATCAGGCTTTCGCACACTTGGCTCTGCACAACAGCACTTTTTTTTTTACATCCTGCGGTCGGTGTTGCTTTCGCGCTGTATGGTTAAGCCATTTCACGCTGTGTGTTGTGTTGCCTTGCTTTGCTGAGGATTTTAACAGCAGTGGTGTAAAGTAACTAAGTACATGTACTCAAGTAACTGTACTTAAGTACATTTTGAGGTATTTGTACTTTACTTGAGTATTTCCAATCTCCAATACTTTTACTTCTACTCCACTACATCTCAGAGGCAAATATTATACTTTTACTCCACTACAATTATTTGAAAACTTTGTAGTTTTAGATTATTATTACAAAAGATACATTAACCACTTCAGCCCTGTATACATTTCAGCCATTTGAAAATAGCCGATCTACAAGCTCACAATGCGTCACAATGCGTCGCGATGCGACGCATTGTGAGCTATTTTCAAAAGAGTTTTACACATTTATAACTTGAAATGGGACATTCTGCATAATGAGTACTTTTACTTTTGGTACTTGAAGTACATTTTCATGCCAATACTTTTGTACTTTTACTCAAGTACATTTTGTATTCCAGACTTTTACTTGTAACAGAGTATTTCTATATTGCAGTATTGATACCTTTACTTAAGTAAGAAATGTGAGTACTTTTCCCACCACTGTTTAACAGTCTCTCAGACTCTCTGTTGCCTGTGACCTCGCTCTGCCAGTCTAAGGCCTCCTCTGGGTAGTTAAAATAACATCTGCCACTTGTACCATTTTGTTCTCCTGTCCCTGTCGATGCCATCCCCGAACGGCCAGAAGTCAGACAGAATGAGACTCGGGTCTCTCTCACACACACACACACACACACGCCGGAAATAGCTGTTCTACGAGCTCACAACACGTCACAATGCGAGCTTGTACATAGGCTATTTTTGGCGTGCGACTCCATTGTACGGCTAAGTGTAAACCAGGCTTTATTATGGTAATATTACTCACAAGGAATTCAAATTCCTTATTAGATAGTCCTAAGCTCTCAACCATTACAAAAGGGGCGTATGCCATGTTTCAAGTCAAGCTGCGTGGGATGAAATATTGCCTCCATGGTTGAAGTGAAAGTCAACAGAACTCCTGTCGACAGGTCCTGAGCAGCTGCTGAGGAATCTGGAGCATAGCTGTCATGTTCCCCTCCGACCAGCCCTGACTCCTTTCACCTCCTCTCTCTGTCCCTCTCTGTGTCTCTCAATCTATCTCTCTCTCTCTCTGTCGCTCATTCTCTTTCTCTCTGTCTCTCAATCTCTCTCTCTCTCTCTCTGTCGCCAATTCTCTCTCTCTCTCTCTCTCTCTCTCTCTCTCTCTCTCTCTCTCTCTCTCTCTCTCTCTCTCTCTCTCTCTCTCTCTGTCTTTCGTTCTCTCTCGTTCTCTCTCTCTCTCTCTCTCTCTCTCTCTCTCTCTCTCTCTCTCTCTCTCTCTCTCTCTCTCTCTCTCGTTCTCTCTCTCTCTCTCGTTCACTCTCTCTCTCGTTCACTCTCTCTCTCGTTCACTCTCTCTCTCGTTCACCCTCTCTCTCTCTCATTCTCTCTCTCTCTCTGTCTCTCGTTCTCTCTCTCTCGTTCTCTCTCTCTCTCTCTCTCTCTCTCTCTCTCTCTCTCTCTCTCTCTCTCTCATTCTCTCTCTCTGTGCCTCTCATTCTCTCTCTGTCTGTCTCTCTGTCTCTCTGGGCCCTATCGTGCGCCCCGCGCTATCCCTGGCACTATGCGCTATCCGTTAATTACCCACAAGGCAGCTGGCGTTTCCCCTAAACGATATCGTGCGGCAGCCTTACCCGCTGAACATTATTCTATGTTGAGAAGTGAGGTCATGCAGTGCAGCTCTAGCAGATAGAAAATTCAGAACAATCCCCTCAAGCATTCTGGAGAGCTTAGTGTTAGGACAGTCAGCCTCTGTGAGGAAGAATAATCTCTTCATGCATCTGATAAATATCCTCAAATAGCCTACCGTGATTTATATATATGTATATGTAAGAATATCAAAGACAAATAAAATGTTGTTTGATCTGCATTCGCTATAAACACACCAGACCATTCAGTTTAATTAATCCAGAACACAAGCAAGTTCTCTATAAACAGCAACCAGCAATGTGTGAGTGATAATTCTGTGTAGCAAATATGATTTTATTCCAAGGCTATCAATGTCGGACTGCCTCTTCCATGGGCAGAGAGTGAGAGAGTGTACGATAGCACTGGACATAATGCATTGCGCAGCCTGCTCTTAAAGGCAATGACAGCTGGCACGCTGATTGGTTTTATTAACGTAATGCCCAAACCACACCTGTGTATAATGTAATGTGTAATGTAGGTGCCGCAAGATAGCGACACAGGCGTGAGAACGCCCCTTGCACACATTTATGCTAAATCCCCAAATAGCGGGTAGTGCGGCTGGGGCGCGAGATAGGGCACTCATTCTCTCTCTTTCTGTACCTCTCTGTCCCTCTCTCTCTCTCTCTCTCTCATTCTCTCGCTCTACCATCCTCTTATGTGCTCCACCCTTCGGCTTGTCGTTTGTCAGTCTCACCCCTCGCAAACACTCCTTTCCCCCTTTTGCCCTCCTAATGCCCCCGCATTTCAAACACCCCACCCTAACATGCACACACACTCTAAAACACACACACACACACACACACACACACATACACGCACGCACACACGCACGCACACACACACACACACACACACGTCAGCATTTTAATGTGAGTCTGGTGCGCAAACAGCAAAGGCCTCTGCTACCTGAGGGAGTCTGTTCTCTACACAGTGGAAAAAGGCAGTTCTGTGTACAAGTGTGTGCATGTGTGTCGTGCATGTGCGCATGGAGTCACATCTTGTGTGTGTGTGTGCGTGTGTGTGTGTGTGTGTGTGTGTGCGTGTGCGTGTGTGTGTGTGTGTGCTTGTGTGTAGGCTCCTGACACGCATGGTGTCTGCAACGTGTGTACTTGTTTATTGTGTGCACGTAGGTGCTTTTTTAAGAAGGTGTGTGTTTGGGGGGGGGGGGTGGCTTGAATCTGAATGGAGGTTGCCAAGGCTCTGCTGAATGCAGCTTTAACAGCAGCTTGTTGAGATCCCCGGGGGGGGGTGGGGGTGTGTGTGTGTGTGTGTGTGTGTGTGTGTGTGTGTGTGTGTGTGTGTGTGTGTGTGTGTGTGTGTGTGTGTGTGTGTGTGTGTGTGTGTGTGTGTGTGTGTGTGATGGGGGGGAGAGAGATAACAAGACCACAACTCAAACTGGGAGAGCTCAGCACACAATAAAATCCTCAGTGTTCATTGAATACAAAATGGGGTCCACTTGGTTCCATTTGTGTCAAATAAACGTTGAGGATTTTACTGTGCAGAGTGACTGTGACCCTTGGCTATAGGATCCAATCAGAGAACGGAAAGAAGGATTACACTTCACAAAGACACGATTAAAGCATGACCACCACCATGCCAGAGAAACTTATTTTTTTCTCTTTACTCCAGAAGAAAAAACATTACGACTACAGTTTTCATACACTCTGGGTTAAATGAACACTCCAGCTTTGGCTGTGCACAGTTGGTCTTCTTTTGATGACTGTATTTACGTCCCATTTTCTCTTCCTAAAATTTCTCACAATATTCCACTTACATGCGTGTTTCTATGTCAGTGGTTCTCTGACTTTTTCATGTCAAGGACCCTCCATGTCAAGACCCCCATCTCAAAAGATTTTGTTCCAGGGGACCCCCCAGAAGCAAAGCTTTGAGTTAAAAATGTTCGTTTAAAAGATATATATATTCAAAGATTTACACAAATTTTCCACGATTTTTTTTATAGCCAAAGTATAAAATAATGGTTAAAGTGGTTAAAATCTAGAATGACACAGATGCTTTCCCGGTTTGTGCCGTGTTTGTGCGGTCATTGTAGGTGAAATTGCAGAGAAATAGAGCGGTTAAAGGCAAAAGAGGCGCAGCAGACCTTAAGCCCTCTCCAGACCAATCCGAGTCGGCCCGATTTTGGGCCGAATTGGCTTCGGGAAGCGTCGGCCAGTCGGTTAGGGGTCCGTCGGGGGGTCCGTCGGGACCTTTTCGGCCGACCCAGAGCCGACGAACATGTTCAGCTTTTTAGCCGACTGGTAGCGCAGTGGCAGTGACAACAGAGGGCTGTCGGTGTTGCCAGATTATGTGAGAGAAACAAGCGACCATGTCTATGAAAACCTACATTCACTGTTTCTTGTTGTTGCTCCCAGAGAGAGAGAGATTGATTGATTTGAACTACTTTTGCGCTGTGGTGATTGGGAGCAGGTGTGTAAATTTGTCCAGTGACGGAGTCACATGCATCCGTGTTTATGTATAAATAATGCGCAAGTATGTAAACATGTCCTTCTGAGTGGGAGTTCAAGCATTGCATGAATAGGCTCGTAAAGCAGGGAGATAGTGACAGAGGAAGAGTGGTAGAGGGGGAGAGAAAGAGGGAGGGAGAGAGAGAGAGAGAGAGAGAGAGAGGGAAAGAGAGAGAGGAAGGGAGAGAGGGGAGAGAAAGAGAAAGAGAGAGGGTAGGAAGACAGAGAGAAAGAGGGTGGGAGAAAGTGGGTGAGAGAGAGGGAGATACCAGGAGCGAGGGAGAGAGAGGAACGGAGAAAGCGGGAGGGAGAAAGAGAGCAACAGAGAGGGAGAAAGAAAGGGAGAGAGAAACGGAGGGAGGGAGAAAGAGGGAGGTAAAAAGCGGCAGAGAGAGAAGGAAAGAAAGAGAGAGGGAGAGACAGAGGGAGAGAAAAAACGAGCGAGCGAGAAAGAGGGAGGGAGAGAGAAAGAGTGAGAGAATGGAAAAGTGAATGAGAGAGAGAGAGACCCAGACCACCCAGACCCAGCTAGTGACAGTTTTAGTCCGTTTTTTGGTGTGCAACACAACCCTCATTTAAGTGAATTGCTTTCACCTGCTGCTGCTGCTGTGCGCTACAGGGCATATCTCCGCCAAGCCAGGGTGACCTACCCAGGCTCATGAAATTCATATTCAGGCATAGTAGCCTTTTTTATTATTATTTAAAAAACAATTTTAAATCGTGAAAATAGCCAATCTACAAGCTGTAATTATTAATAATTAAGAAATACTATATTTTAAAGAGAAAAATCAACTAAAGTCATTATTAGTGCAAGTTCATTCACATTTCATTTGAATGAAAATAACTTGTGGGTAAAATACATTCTGTGAATCTAATGTGATTAATGTGACCCCTACTTCAGTCAGTGAAGTCCAGGGCTGAATGGTGACATATTGAGACCTATATAACTAAATATTGGTCATTTGCCAACACATTATTTTGTGAAATAAATGGGTTATATTTCACAGATAGTTATACTATTCTTATAATATATTAAATACAATCATCCCTAACCTTCAAGTTAAATGCATTATTTCCGTGGACTTAAAAATCATTTTTGGACTTAAAAATCTTTATTATTTTTTTGGATGGCCTTCCTGCCCTGGCATTTGGCCTTTGTGCCCTCCAAAAAATTACAACACCAAAGGCCCAAGTGGCCTTGCCCCTAAAATGACGAAATTCCAGGCTTGAATGCAATAGATGTACTTTGAGTCTGTTAAGGCAACTCCGCACCAAACAGACTCGTCCAGACTATTGCAGACTACTCCAGACTGCAACAGACTGGTATTCGGTTGGCAAAAGTTACCATTTAAGTCTGTCAGCCGACTGGCCATTCATGTGCTAATTTGACTTTTAGCGTGCCAGCGTTGCCAGGTCTGCTTATTATAAGCGACTTTGGGCTTGTTTCCCTGCAAAGCCACTTAGGGATGTTCCCAGCGTTTTTTCTTCACTGACGTGCAGTGGTGTAAGTAACTAGTACATTTACTCAAGTACTGTACTTAAGTACAATTTTGAGGTACTTTTACTTTACTGGAGTATTTCCAATTGTCTATACTTGTACTCCACAACAATTATTTGAAATGTTTAGTTACTAGTTACTTTGCAGATATAAATCATTATGAAACATACATTAACCACTTTAGCCCTATTTTATACCTATAAGCTATTTGAAAATAGCAGATCTACAAGCTCACAACGTGTTGCGATGCACGCGTTCTGAGCTTGTAGATCTGCTATTTTCAAACATTTTTGTACTTTTACTTTTGGTACTTTAAGTACATTTTTATACCAATACTTTAGTACTTTTACTCAAGTAAATGTTGAATTCTGGACTTTTACTTGTAACAGACTCAGAGTACATCTATTGCATTCAAGCCTGGAATTTCGTCATTTTAGGGGCAAGGCCACTTGGCCTTTGGTGTTGTAATTTTTTGGAGGGCACAAAGGCCCTGCCGGTCTTCCTGCCAGGGCAGGAAGGCCATCCAAAAAAATAATAATGATTTTTAAGTCCAAAAATGATTTTTAAGTCCACGGAAATAATGCATTTAACTTGAAGGTTAAGGATCATTGTATTTTAATATATTATAAGAATAGTATAACTATCTGTGAAATATAACCCATTTATTTCACAAAATAATGTGTTGGCAAATGACCAATATTTAGTTATATAGGTCTCAATATGTCACATTCAGCCCTGGACTTCACTGACTGAAGTAGGGGTCACATTAATCACATTAGATTCACAGAATGTATTTTACCCACAAGTTATTTTCATTCAAATGAAATGTGAATGAACTTGCACTAATAATGACTTTAGTTGATTTTTCACTCTTTAAAATATAGTATTTCTTAATTATTAATAATTACAGCTTGTAGATTGGCTATTTTCACGATTTTAAATTGTTTTTAAATAATAATAATAAAGGAAAATACAAGATTTCCACCCGACAGCCATAATATAATAGCCAATATATGGTTCTGTATCAGTATATGAGTCCGTTTTTGCGGATTTCATTCTAATTGGCTACTATGCCTGCATATGAATTTCATGAGCCTGGGTAGGTCACCCTGGCTTGGAGATATGCCCTGTAGCGCACACTCCGCCAGTGGTGTAAAGTAACTAAGTACATTTACTCAAGTACTGTACTTAAGTACACTTTTGAGGATTTTTTACTTTACTGGAGTATTTCTAATTTTCAGTACTTTTACTTCTACTCCATACATCTCTGAGGAAAATATTCTACTTTTACTCCACTACAATTATTTGAAAACTTTAGTTATTAGTTACTTTGCAGATATAAATTATTACATTATAAAACATACAGTAACCACTTTAGCTCTATTTTATACCTAGGCTATTTGAAAATAGCCGATCTACAAGCTCACAACGCGTCGCGAAGCGACGCGTTGTGAGCTTGTAGATCTGCTATTTTCAAACATTTGAGTACTTTTACTTTTGGTACTTTAAGTACATTTTGATACCAATACTTTTGTACTTTCACTCAAGTACATTTTTAATTCGGGACTTTTACTTGTAACGGAGTACTTCTACATTGCAGTATTGATACTTTTACTTAAGTAAAACATTTGAGTACTTTTTCCACCACTGCCTCCACACAGCAGCAGCAGGTGAAAGCAATTCACTTAAACGAGGGTTGTGTTGCGCACCAAAACTGCGCAAAACTAGGTCAAATCAATCAATCTCTCTCTCTCTCTCTGGGAGCAACAACGAGAAACAGTGAATGTAGGTTTTCATAGACATGGTCGCTTGTTTCTCTCACATAATCTGGCAACACCGACAGCCCTTTGTTGTCACTGCCACTGCTCTGCCAGTCGGCTAAAAAGCTGAACATGTTCGGTCGGCTCTGGGTCGGCCGAAAAGGTCCCGACGGACCCCTAACCGACTGGCCGACGGACCCCCTAACCGACTGGCCGACGCTTCCCGAAGCCAAATCGGCCCAAAGTCGGGCCGATTTGGATTGGTCTGGAGCCAGCTTTACAAGTAAAAGTCCGGAATTCAACATTTACTTGAGTAAAAGTACTAAAGTATTGGTATAAAAATGTACTTAAAGTACCAAAAGTAAAAGTACTAAAATGTTTGAAAATAGCAGATCTACAAGCTCAGAACGCGTGCATCGCAACACGTTGTGAGCTTGTAGATCTGCTATTTTCAAATAGCTTATAGGTATAAAATAGGGCTAAAGTGGTTAATGTATGTTTCATAATGATTTATATCTGCAAAGTAACTAGTAACTAAACATTTCAAATAATTGTTGTGGAGTACAAGTATAGACAATTGGAACTACTCCAGTAAAGTAAAAGTACCTCAAAATTGTACTTAAGTACAGTACTTGAGTAAATGTACTAGTTACTATACACCACTGCACGTCAGTGAAGAAAAAACGCTGGGAACATCCCTAAGTGGCTTTGCAGGGAAACAAGCCCAAAGTCGCTTATAATAAGCAGACCTGGCAACGCTGGCAGGCTAAAAGTCAAATTAGCACATGAATGGCCAGTCGGCTGACAGACTTAAATGCCAACTTTTGCCAACCGAATACCAGTCTGTTGCAGTCTGGAGTAGTCTGCAATAGTCTGGACGAGTCTGTTTGGTGCGGAGTTACCTTTAGACATCACACTCTCTTCCTGTCCTGCTGCCTAGGGATGGGCAGTTAACTGAAAATATATCGAAACCGATATTTAGAACCAATAAGCGACTTAATTTAGCTCATCTAGGTTAATAGAATAATCAAGAAGAAGGTTTTTGTTCATGTATATACTCAACTAAATCGATTAGTCCGATTAACCACTTAATCCTGTATTATACTTCATTGTACAATGGTGGTGATCTGCAAGCTTTTGCCTGGATCATAATCCAGGCAAAAGTTTGATGTCGATTGGGCTCTGTGACTTCCTACGCTGTCGGCTCAACAATGCCATTCCATGTCTGTACTTTTCATACAGAACAGCAAGGGGGAAGAATGGAGCATCATTCCCCACCTTGAGACAGGCTGTGTAAAAGCTGCTCTTCTCTCTCTTTTTTGACCACTTTCTTTTATTTGCTGTTCTATGATGCCTCCAGTCCATTCGCTTTTTCTATTTTTTCTTAATTTTAAACATTTGCATTAGCTGGTGGAAGACTGCACTCCCAACAAACAGAGAGAGAGAGAGAGAGAGAGAGAGAGAGAGAGAGAGAGAGAGAGAGAGAGAGAGAGAGAGAGAGAGAGAGAGAGAGAGAGAGACGATGGAAAGCAATGAAAAACAGCAGCAGCACTCAACTGCTGTCTCCATGGTGAGCCTGCTGACCTGGCAGTCTACCCGCCCCCATCAACCCCCCCGCCGGCTTTCACATGCTAAGAGTGTGTGTGAGAGAGAGAGACAAAATGGAAAGGAGTCTTGAAAGTTTTCCTCTGAGGGTATATTGCAAAATCCTGAGAGACAATTTAACCTGTGTGTGTGTGTGTGTGTGTGTGTGTGTGTGTTGTGTGTTTATCTCACTTTGCGGCCTGGCCTAACTCTGAGACAATCATAACCCGTGTAAAGTTAATGATTTCTGCAGCACCTCTGCGCGACACTTGAGCTGTGTGTGTCTGTCTGTGTGTGTGTGTGTGTGTGTGTGTGTGTGTGTTTCCCCCATTTTTATCTTTGCTGTTGGCTCTAAAGTCACCTAGTATGTGTGACCCGGACTCTCTCACAACCCCCCCCCCCCGCCCCCCCCCACCTTCTCTCTCTCTGTCTGTCTCCTTCAGTCACTCTTTCCTCCCGTCAATACTTACCCCCACTTCTCCTCCTGTGTGTGTGTGTGTGTGTGTGTGTGTGTGTGTGTGTGTGCGTGTGCGTGTGTGTCTGTCTGTCTCTGGATACCCCCCCCCCTCTCTTCCACTGTGTGTGGTTGTTGAAAGAGTGAATGAGGGAGACACAGAGTTGGCACAGATTTTAGCAAGAGCGGGAGGGACAGAGGAAGAGAGAAAGAAAGAAAGAAAGAAGAGAGACAGAACGCTGGAAAACAAGAAGAGAGGGAACTAGCTGAAGGCAGGAGAGAGAGAGAGAGAGAGAGAGAGAGAGAGAGAAATGGACAACAGTGTGAGATCTTAAGTTTCTGGTGGACAGCGGGGTTCAGAGCCACGAGCCTGTCTTGGGGGGGAGGGGGAGGTTTCTAAGGGGGAGGGGTGTAGATGTGGAGAGAGAACATGCTGGCTCTCTCTTGAAGTGACAGTCTAGTCCAGTCCAGTGAGTCTCTGGGAAAAAAAGCCGCTGCTCGTCTGCAGTTCTGGTTTTACACTCTGCAAAATGGAAGTCCAATGAGGAGTGCGTTTTGTTTGGGTTTTTTTTGGGTCGCTAATTTATTGTAAAAGAGGTATTTCAGGCCGACATTCTCTTTTAGGATACAATCAAAGTCATGGATTCAGACTCTGACTCACCTTTCAACTACTCCTGGCCCTCTTTTCCCAAGATGAGGATCCGTAGGAAGACAGGAAAGAAAGGTAATACAGAGGGATGTTTGTTAACTGGCTGATTGATGCCTATAGTATGGAAGACCTGTGTTTGTTTCGCATTCTGCATTCAGTGCATTGATGGCAGTTTTTCAGACCTGACTGTATGGGTATAACGGTAAGTGCTGTTAACTCAGTCGTGGACGACTGCAAAACATTATGCTCACGCTATGCACGCGTTTATTCCTCCGGCGTCACTGACTGTCACGTCACACAGTCCCGGGGCAGATGGAGCGAAACTCTTATCTTTACGGAGGCTAGCTGAGAAAACACAAAGTCTCTCCTCCGGGCAGTCATGTATCACCGCTCATTCCGGGATAATAAAGTTAAATATAGTCTGTTGCCATTGCCCACACATTTACTCATAGCCCCCCTCCCCCCCTTCCCTCCCCCTACCAGTACAGCGACCGGGTCAATTAGAGAGAGATAACAAGAGTGTTTGCTAATGATGTAACCTGATATCTGACAGTGTGTTGGGGAATGTCTGATGTACACTCTAGGATTATTGAGTGGGGTCTGTGCCCTTCGACGTCCCCACACTGTGATGCAGTTCCTCTCCTGGAAGAGAGAGAGAGAGAGAGAGCGAGAGAGAGAGAGAGAGCTGTGAAAGAGAGTGATGTCATTCCCTAATGTGACTGTCGTGTCACCATGGTCAGCTGTGTGGACCTCAAGCCTGTGTCATGCGTCATACGGCGTCGCTCGCCCGAAAATAAAACATTTTGACTTTAACCCATTAAGCCCGGGAACGCGTCTCTGTCATTTTAAGATTTCTTTGGGCTATTAAAAAAATAGCAGATATACAAGCTCTTCTGTGCCGCGCTATGAGCTTGTAGATCTGCTATTTTCGGAAAAGTTGCGGAAGATTTGCGCAAATCTTTGAATATATATATTTTTAAAGCGAACATTTTTTACTCGGTTACAACTTCTGGGGGTCCCTTGAACAAAATTTTTGAGATGGGGGTCCACGGCCAAATACATTTTCAAAAACACTTTTAGGATTTGGAAGACATTTGTAGAATCCTCACAATTCCCCATTTGAGTTACAAATGTTTGCTTTCAAAAATATATGTTATAAGATTTGCACAAATTTTCCACGATTTCCCCCCAAAAATAGCAGATCTACAAGCTCATAGCACATCTAATAGCTCATGAGCTTGTAGATCTGCTATTTTTGAATAGCCCAAAGAAATCTAAAAATGACAGAGATGCGTTCCCGGTCTTAATGGGTTAAAGTGAAAAGCGTTTTATCACTTGGAAGTCAGTTATTTTATCTTTAAGTTTTACTTCGACACTCTGCTCGCAGGTGCTGTCACAGGCTTGCCTCTCCTTTGGGACTTTTTTTCCTTCACCGCGATCGCTTCCCACGGGTCTGTGATCTCGTGCCCTCTCTGCTGAACATCTGTCCTCGAGAAGCTGTGGGCCTGTGTTTCACGTCGTCTGCTCTTCATGAACCTGAAGGGGTTATTTGATTCTGGTCTATCAAGCATGTTAGTCTTCCCTCGAGATGAAAGATTAAGGTGAATGTTTGAAGAAGAAAAAAAGAGTTCCAAAAATCGGACCAGGGGTGCAAGTATGAAATAGGGCATAAGGGATTAATCGATTCATTGAAAAAATATAAAAAAGTAACCCTGCTTTTCGAAAATTGTATTAATCCAAAAAGTAATTGATAGAATAATCGCTTAGGAAATAGTTGCGGTCCTAAATCAGACCACTGTGGTATAGACACAGACACGTGGTGTGTGTGTGTGTGTGTGTGTGTGTGTGTGTGTGTGTGTGTGTGTGTGTGTGTGTGTGTGTGTGTGTGTGTGTGTGTGTGTGTGTGTGTGTGTGTGTGTGTGTGAGAGAGTTGGAGACAGACCAAGATCAAGTTACTGCAGTGCCTGTGTGCCATGGCTCTGCTCCAGTTGTCTTTTCCTCATCTTTCACCTCATCAGACACTCCACGTTATTGCTTCTTAATTGTAACTGACATGACCACATTTTTATGCAGGCTATCTATTACTCATTTGTCCTGGGGGGGGACTTGTTTTTTTTCACTTTAAGTGCCATCTTCAAGAGCTTTATTTCAAAGTTGGGATATGTTCTCTGCTTGTGTGACACCAACGCACACCTGGCTGTGCGTGCAGTGAAGTGTGATTTCAGGTGTACCGAGCCGCAGTTTATTTCTTTGCTTGGGGGGGCAGTTCCTGGCGTTGCCCCCGTGGCCTGTACAGTACCCCATCTGCCTGGATCTCTCCCATCTGGCGGGACACGCTGTGTAAACAGCACCATGATGTGTTGCTTGGACAGAAGTTGTCAGGCCGCAGGTGTCATAACTCAGCGTTGTGGACTTTGGTGGACAATTGTTTTAACGATTTACGCTGTCCCCCGGAACTCTGTACTAAGCCAAATAATTACCTCTCCAGTTTTTAATAAGACCCACTCTTGTGTTGTTTGGCCTTTTTTTCTGCGATGGGGGGTTTTGTTATTCTATTCTTTCCCCTAATTTTTCCCAGATCTTTCCAAAAATAACGCACCGTACCTAATTTATCACTGACGTCATGATAGCGATGACAACAAAAATACGCTTTCTAAAGTCCCAATAAGCAAGCGTTTTGGGGTGTTTCTCAATCATTGGTTTGCTGTTGCGTGTCTATCGTAAACCATCTTTTCTCAAAGTAAGCACAGTACACAGTAAAATACTCTGTGTTCATGTATCACATTTGTTACTCAGAGAGTGTACACATTTAACCAAATGGAAACTTACGAGTCCATTAATGCTAATAGGATTTTACTGTATAGGACCCACTAATACAGAGAGAACCCTGTAAGACAGTGGTTCTCAACCTTTTCAGGCTGTGACCCCCAAAATAATCATATTTGAACTGGGGACCCCCCACCCTGATAAGCACTTGGAATGAGGCGTTACATTTAGTTTGACTCTGTTCCACAGATAAATATTGTGAAAATAGCAGATCAGACAAGCTCACAACACCTCGCATATATTATTTGACAATTTGGTCAATGTTTGACCAGTTTTGAAAGCACACTGTAGTTTGTTGATTACGTTTGATGCAGTGATGGTCTTTTTTCTTTTCCTTCTTTTTTGTTGGTATTAAAAAGGTCTTAAAAGTCCTTCAATTGTCACTTCACTGGACATCTGGGGACCCCCCAAAAATCATCTGGGGGTCCCGACCCACAGGTTGAGAACCGCTGCTGTAAGAAAGAGTCCTTGTATCAGGCCTGCGTCTCCCCTCCCTCACACTCTGTCTCTCTGGGGTCCATGCAGGTTGGAGGGTCATGCTCTGTGTTTAACTGCCCCACTCTGGAAACCTGGCACTGACTGCTGTCTTTGTCTGGGTCTCTCTCTCTCTCTCTCTCTCTCTCTCTCTCTCTCTCTCTCTCTCTCTCTCTCTCTCTCTCTCTCTCTCGGTGGAAAAAGTACTCAAATGTTTTACTTAAGTAAAAGTATAGCAATACTGCAGTGTAGAAATACTCTGTTACAAGTAAGTCTGGTAATCAAAATTTACTTGAGTAAAAGTACAAAAGTATTGGCATCAAAATATACTTAAAGTACCAAAAGTAAAGGTACTCATTATGCAGAACGTCCCATTTCACAAGTTCAACATGTATAAAAATAGCCGATCTACAAGCTCACTATGAGTCGTTCATGCATGTTTTGTAATAATAATAAAAATCTGCAAAGTAACTAGTAACTAAACTTGTCAAATAATTATAGTCGAGTAAAATTACAATATTTGCCTCTGAGATCTAGTGGAGTAGAAGCAAAAGTATTGAAAATGGGAAATACTCCAGTAAAGTAAAAATTCCTCAAAAGTGTGCCTAAATACAGTACTTGAGTAAATGTACTTAGTTACTTTACACCATTGCGCTCTCTCTCTCTCTCTCTCTCTCTCTCTCTCTCTCTCTCTCTCTCTCTCTCTCTCTCTCTCTCGCTCACTCTCTGCTATTGCTACTCTCCAGGCAGTGCCACTCTATAGGCTTGGCCCTCTATCAGGGACGTGTTGTGAATATCACATGCGGCGGCTACATTCTAATTCCCACAGCTGAGTCTTATGCAAAAACAACGCTGCACGCCAAGCTCCATTTATATTAACGCTTATACGTTTGAAGACGGGAAGCTCGCGGACAGGGCAGTGCGCTGGTAGCAGCACTAAGAGAGCATCCTCTGAACAAATCTATTCATTCCGGTCCTCGCTTGATCTAACTTGTCAGTAATATGAAGCGCCTGTTACATTCTCCCAGTTAACTGATGTTAAACACAGATCTCAGTGCCTGACAGCAATGTTCACTCAGGCAGTGTTTATGAGTCCGGGGTGTCTGACTGGTAGGGTCCTTATGACTGAATGGCCAGCTGTGGGTTTGGACGTGTCCCAGATCAGAACCTGATCCATTAGGCCCGTCCATCACGTTCCTGTGGTGTTTTTTTTAATAAGGAACCCACTGTCTGCTTCTGGAACAGTGGTTTTGACCAGGCATCCGTTTTTTTTTAAAGATGTAGTGAGGCCAATAAGGAAGAGCCCTGCAGTTCTCATTAATGTCCCACAGATGTCACTATTTCCCGCTAACATTCAAGTGAAAATGAATGATAAAGTAGTAGTGGTGGGAAAAAAAAAACGTTCGTTTCAGTGAACGAACGATTTTGTTCACGCTCACGGGCAATGATTCGTTCAAATGGTTCGTTCACGCTCTCGCTCAGTTGCGCTGTTTTCCAGTGAAAAACACCAGGCCTCCCGTCCTGTGTACGGGGGGGAGGGGATGGGGGGGGGGGGGTTTCGGGAAGTGAACAAGCTCGTGTGAAGACCCCGCCCCCTCGCTGCCCTTCCAGCCAATAGCATTCGTTTCCGGTTACTTTTCGGGGACCGGAAGTTCCAAGATGGTGGATTTGAATTGGCCGAAAAAGTTGCTTCAAAACGGGTCTGTAGAAACCAATGGGGCTCCCTTCTTCCATATATATATATATATATATATATATATATATATATATATATATATATATATTTTTTACAGTCTTTGGGTTTGACCCATATCCCAGGTTTGCAAGCCTGACATGTCTTTTAGAGCAGTGGTTCCCAACCTAGGGTCTGGGCCCCCCTATACTAGGCCTCGTCTGTTTGGAGGTAGTCCACCATTTTCAATGTCAAAACAAAAATGTATAACTTGCATTTGTTTTGCATTGTAAAAAATATTCAAAACATAGTCTGAATTTTCCAAAAGTCGCATGGTGAGGCGCTTGTAGATGAGATGTTTTTGCTTTTTGTGGTAAGATATATTAGGCTTAAGTGGTTCATATGTTTGAAAAACACAAGTGTGTGTGTGTGTGTGTGTGTGTGTGTGTGTGTGTGTGTGTGTGTGTGTGTGTGTGTGTGTGTGTGTGTGTGTGTGTGTGTGTGTGTGTGTGTGTGTGTGTGTGTGTGTGTGTGTGTGTGTGTGTGTGTGTGATGATGTAAGAAGGAGGGGGGGCTCCAAGGAAAAAGGTTGCGGGAACCCACTGTTTTCGAGCATGCCTCACAGATATTATGGCACTGATCTTATATTTATGATGGTGTATTTATGTTGTGATTCTACAATAGAAGAGTAGGATAATGGTACCAAAGCAAAGCATCTGTGAGATATATATCGTGTGGTTCTAGGGAGAGGATTCTGGACTTTAGAGATTCAGGATTGATGTGGAGTGCGGTCCACGTGTCCCGCCCCGCCGCGGTTTGATGTGGACATCAAATTCATTCCGTTGCATTTGATGTGGGAGGGTGGCGTGGATCATCTGGTGTCCTCGTCAATGTCTGCTCGACTCCCTGTTTGCCTCTCGGATTTATGGGACACACCGCCCACAGGATGCATGGCCAATTGTCTGCCTGATTTATTCTCCACCACAGACCCAGGACTTCTCTTCTATAGCGCGGGGGCCGCCTTTAGAACCCGGGGTCACACTGTGGATTATATGATTAGCAAGGAAACCTGTTGAGCCTCACCTCCACTGGCCACTGCGGTGATTTAAAGGAGTAGTTCACCCCAAAATAATTCTTATTTTCTATCAATTACACACCCCATGAAGCCTTGAATACCTGGAGATTTTTTTGTTTTTTGTTGCATTCCTGTGTCACAAAGTGACGCGCTGTGAGCTTGTAGATCTGCAATTATTTTGATAGCCAACGCAAAAAATGACACAGATGCTTTCCCGCTTTTAATGGGTTAAGCCTGACTTAAATACTTAGTTGCACGCGGGTGTCACACACTGGAAATAGACGATCTACAAGCTCGCCTGCTGCGACATGTTGTGAGCTTGTAGATGTGCTATTTCTTGGTAGCAACCAAGTGCAAACTAACTGCTCTGGCACGGCAAAGAAGTGTCTTTGCCGATCTTTTGCATCTTGGCACGAGTAGCTGAGCTAATGCGCAGTAAGGCCGCCATTAATAACATGACATAGCCGCGCTAATATGGTTTACTCTGCTGCACTGTCACTGCCGGCTGCTAATGTGGTTAAAGGGATAGTTCACCCCAAAAAAACTTTTTTTTCTATCGATCAGTCACCCCATGGAGACTTGAATTCATGGATATTTTTTAGTTTTTGTCGCATTCCTAAGCCAAAAATTTGATGACCAGCGGACCGGTAGGCAGCGGTTCCATACCGGAACCGCTGCCGGTCATCAAATTATTGGCTTAGGAATGTGACAAAAACCAAAAAATATCCATGAATTCAAGTCTCCATGAGGTGACTAATTGATAGGAAAAAAAAGTCATTTTGGGGGTGAACTATCCCTTTAAGCTGCATCATGGCATACGGAGAAACTCCTGTGTATTTTAAACATTTTCATATCAAAGCAAGGTTTGTTTGAGCAGCACCAAAGCCCCTTTTCAGCAACGCCCTACGATGCATTCATATTATGGTAACACATTCACTCTAGGTAGCTTCCTAATGTAAACACAGTCTTCTTCCGTTGGCCGTGACTGGCGTCGCACACCGAAAATCTACAAGCTTATAGATCTGCTATTTTCAGTGCACGATTAAGTATACAGTAAATCTAGCACTTCTAGCTCCAGCAGTTGCAGGGCCATGTGCCTTGCACAATGGCACCTCACTGGTAATAAACAGAGGCAAGGTTATAATCATGACAGTCTTGACAGCCAGACAGCCACTTGACTACACCACAAAAAAAAAGGGGGGGGGGGGTCTCTTTTCAAAGGCTCATTGTGGTTTAGAGCTGTGGTGCATAAGGCCTTCTTTGAGCCTCTTTGTTTGTGCGCGTGTGTGTGTGTTATTTTAATCGTGCTCCGCCTGAAACGCTTTCTAAGAAACACAGCTGAGGAGAAAGCAGTGTTTTGTAGACTGTTCCGTGTTCAGAGGGAGCCGTGTGTTTTGAGAGCCTCAGTTAAACAGCCATGCTAGGGGACCAGTCACACTGACGCTACTGTGTCAGACGTGTGTTCTCTGAATGCTGCTGTGTGCTCACCGGGAGGAGGGATTTCCACTCAGTTACCATATTAAGAGGACGGGGCGGGGGAAGAAAACAAGGGTATATGCCTGCAAACTCATGTTGACGGAGTGCACGCACACCAACACTGACACACGTTTGTATTACTGTACTTGTGAGGACATCAACATTTTGTGGTGATTTATGAATGCCATTTCATTGTTTTTGTGCGAAATTTTTTACCTTAAAGGGCAAGAACACTTTGGTAGAGGTTTGGGTTGTGTATTTACCTTGCCATGATGTCACTCCAAAGGTGGACAAGAAATAAAACATTATTGCTCCATTGATTAAAAAATGATATTTCAAAATATGCTCCTCATTGACGTACATTGTACGCTGAAACAGCTCTCAAAGTCACTCTTTAAGCACATAAACGAGCTGATTCAGACAATATAGAACATCACCAAACTGTTTGTTTTTTTAATAAAAATGTTAACTTCCTGTTGGTTTTACTATTTGAAGATCCGGATCCACGGATCCAGTCCGGGGTTTCATCCTAATAAAAATGGCAAAATAAATACAAATACATATCATTTTATGGTCCTCACAATTCTCAAATTCTACTATACTTATAGTAAGTAGTATAGTAATATAAGTACACACATGCACATTTACTCTACATCAGTGGTTCCCAAACTTTTTAGCTCGAGCTTGTTTTTTTAAGGAATTCTTTTGAAAAACGTTTGAATATTTTTGTAATGTATGAAAAACTGATTTATTGGGATTATTTTTGAAAATCTTCTGAAATAATAATAATTAAAAGCAAAATGTAGGAAACAAAAAATAAAGGGGTATTTATTTACCCGCGTCCCATAAAAATGTGTCCGCAGCCCCAAGATGGGTCCTGACCCGCTGTTTGGTAGCAGTAGCTGTACATGCTTTCTTCCACACAGATCCACACAAACGCACTCATGATGCACAGAGACGTAACACAGGGTATCAGAGTGCTGCTCCCCGAACAATGACATGCAACTGCCCAGGATGTCTGTCACTTCCTGTGTTTCTGACGTTGCTGTGGAAACTAAATGTAATATTGAAACCCCCCCCTCTCTCCCTCTCTATCTCTCCCTCTCTGAAGAGAAAAGCCAGTCGATAAGACAGAGCCAGGTCCCGCCGTCCACAACTCTGGCTGCGGCCGCCAGACTGTCAGCCATGATCCACGGCAAGGACCATGTGTACACCAACACCATGCTAGTAGACCAGGTGAGTTGAACGCCAAACAGAACACCATGCTAGTAGACCAGGTGAGTTGAACGCCAAACAGAACACCATGCTAGTAGACCAGGTGAGTTGAACGCCAAACAGAACACCATGCTAGTAGACCAGGTGAGTTGAACGCCAAACAGAACACCATGCTGGTAGACCAGGTGAGTTGAACGCCAAACCCAACGCCATGCTGACCAGGTGAAAACAGTCTGCGTTGCTTAAGAGGGTGACTCATATCAACTTGTCATCATCACGTCATGAGAAACATGATATATGTTTCTCATGACGTGATGATGACAAGTTGATATGCAAATATTCAGCAATATATTACAATTTAATATTAATATTACAACGGTATTATGCTGTTGATAGAATATATTACGCTGATTTTAGCAAAACAGGTGATTGGGATCTGTTAACCACATACGATAGAATAGTGCAAACAGCTGATTGTAGATGGGCTATTTTCGGACTTTCCCAAAAAATAGGGACTCCGGGTTGAAAGTGGTTCAAATTAGTTTCATTCAAAGAGGAATCAGGCGGTAGAGGAATTCAGCGTAGCGAGTCCTGTCTCTCTCTACTGTACCTGAGTGTTGGCTTTGCCCCTGCAGGTCGACAATGTGGATACAAGGTACCACACCGCAGGAGAGGAGGAGGAGGAGGCAGGCCTCACGCCCCAGCCGGGTAGCCCATGCTGGGACTCGGTCGCAGGGACTCCCCCCGACGCAGCCAGATGCCTTCAAAACCGACACGCGTCCCCGTGCCAAAATGGGGAGAGGGTGGTCCGAGGCTCCGCTGCTGCTGCTGGTCCTCCAGAAGAAACGTCCCCTCATTTCTCCCCCTCCCCCTCCTCCTCCTCCTCTCCCCTGGCTTCCTCCTCGTCCTTTCCTTCCTCCCCGCTGGCCTCCTCCGCTTTCCGGCTTTTCGAGGGAGCACAGAGGACCCAGACGTGCCCGTCCTCCTCGCCTGGCTTCAGTCACAGAGGAACCGGTCTGCAAGAGGTCGCCCAAAGTCTCAGGTAGGACACCGTGTGCTGTGTCGTTATGCGGAGATCATGGCTGAGGAGAACGGCATTGAGAAATTAGGCCATCAGCAATGCAAACGGTTCGGTAGAGCTTTTAATCACTTAACCCATTCAGTCCGGGAACGCATCTGTCATTTTAGATTTCTTTGGCTATTCAAAAATAGCAGATATACAAGCTCATAGCGCGTTTGAAAAAAAAATATGTGCAAATCTTTGAATATGTATATATTTTTAAGCGAACATTTGTAACTCAAATCTTTGCTTCTGGGGGTCCCTGGAACAACATATTTTACGATTGTTTAAAAAATATATATTGCAAAGATTTGCAGAAAATTTCTTCTCTGCTATTTTTGAAAAATCATGAACATTTAATGTTCGTGATTTTTCAAAAATAGCAGATCCACAAGCTCATAGCGCTGCACTCGGCACTTGTACATCTGCTGTTTTTGAATAGCCAAAGAAATGACAGAGATGCGTTCCGGGATTGAACGGGTTAAGCCGTATTTTATACTTAATTGGTGTCGCGTGGCAAAAATAGAGGATCTACAAGCTCACAACGCAGCACATTGTGAGCTTGTAGATGTGCTATGCTATTTGCACTATTTCTGAAAATGTTTGAAGGTTTTTGCCTACAATGACATGCCCAAAATAGGGACGCCAGGTTGAAAGTGGTTATGTGCCTTATCCTTACCGTTAAGTTCAGTATTTTAGGACCATTCGGTAAAGCGCATCAAAAGAGTAAATAGGGAGCGTCTCAGCCTTATTTTGTTGATGGGTCAAAGGAACCTGCACATTAAAACCATTAGCTCAAAACTGATGCCTACTGTGTGATTTATCATTTGGCCCTAGAAAATTATGAATAAATGTCTGTAGCTAAGCGACATTAAGTAGACCAAATATTTTCCCTTGGACAAAACATAGTTTTGACATTCAGTGTGGTTGGTTGTGATCGCAGAGAATGGGCTGCAAGTCACAGGAAGCCGGACGACAACTGAAGAATTTTCCGAATTCAATAGACAACATGTTTTGAAGTTTGTCCGCAAATTCCTCTGAGTTTCATCAGCGCCGTTGGAGCACTGCTGTGAACTCTGTTATTGAAGCAAAAATGGTGGTACAACACTGTGGCGCGCTGAAAATAGATGATCTACGAGATCTTGTAGATGGGCTATTTCCGGCACGTCACAGCTTCCTACAATGAAGTATAAACCAGGATTAATCATGTACCAAATAGTATAAGGACTTGTGTGTCCGTGTGTGTGTGTGTGTGTGTGTGTGTATAGTCCCAGTCTGGAGTGTGACAGCGGAGAAGAGGACATACTGGCTCATTCGTACCCCTCTTCATCTCCGAAGCAGCAGTCTGTCCTCCTCTCCAGCTCAGGAGAGGAGAGAGACTCGTTTGACACGTCACCGGACTTCAACCGCACGCTCTCCGACAGCACACACAGCTCCACCAAGGTACCTTTCTGCATAACACTGTATACGTGTATCTGCACAGTTTACACCGTTTTATCGGCACAGCTTTTTGTTTTACTGCCGAGCATGTTTACCTCAAGATTCAGCCACGGTGGAATGCTATACAGCGTAATAAATTAGAACAACAGCCTGCCGCCGTCTCGGCGGGAGAGCGCCACATTTGTCACGTGGTTAAGACGGCAGCGTTAAAGTGCAGTTTCAAATGATTGATTATTGCAGTTTGTGGTCGCAGGAGGTCTCTGTCTGACTGGTTTCCAACCTCCACAAGCAAATATATCATCATTGTTCATCTGCAGAGCAGTCCACTGTTACACTGTTAGGGGTGGTGTGGTGCTAAGTGCCTTGCTCAAGGGCACACCATGACAGAGCCGCTCCATTTCTAGCACCAACAGCCGGTCTCACAGTCAAGCAGTTTGCAGATTATTTGTCTTGGAGAGTGATTCCACAGCTTGTTCAGGTCCATTTAATGGACTTCACGTTGACATTGGATCTGCCAGCCCATTAATACCAGTGTATTTCACCAATCCTACAAGCCACTATGTTATTGCATTGAGCTGGTAAACTTTCCACTTCTGGTCTCTCATCATTAATGGCTTTTACAGGTTCTGGAAGCTATTATATGCCAGAATATAAATTGTTAGTTTTAAGGTTAGGAATGTGCTTTAATTTGAATAAACATAATGGAGAATGCTTGAATTTGTTTGATTATGAAGGTAATACTTTTTTGTCATTGTGACATTCATTCACAAAACATACTTTAGTCCTATAGTGCAGAAAAGTGCTTGTAGTGGTCTTAAATTTGGGTTTCAATAATATTTTTTACAACCTCTGTTGTTTGCCACTTTGGATGTATCGGCACACCCACAGTAACTTCATCAGTGTTAATTTAACTCTTGAGAGTTTAAAAATGGACCCAAATCACAATGAATTCCTCAGGCCCATGAGGGTCCCTTTGGCTCCTTTTTCACACTCTCAGAGTTAAATGAACACTGAGGATTTTTCTGTGTCCTGATCTAATCTGTCACCCGTTCCTCTGCAGAAGACGGAGGAAGCAGAGGTTCGTCATCGCTCCTACTCCTATTCGTCCCCCAAGGCCAAACCGTCACGGCCCTTGTTAAACCGAGACCCTGCCATCTCTGACCTCTCAGAAGGTGAGCCCTGTGACCCCTGAGCTTTCCTTCCCCAGAGATGTGTGTGCCACATGTCTCAAGGAAGAAAGACCAGACAGGTGTCATAAATCATTCACGGCTTAAGTTCAATAACGCGCGTGTGTGTGTGTGTGCGCATGCGTGCTTGTGTGCAGTGGTGGGAAGTAACTTAGTACATGTACTCAAGCACTGTACTTAAGTACAATTTTGAGGTATTTTTACTTTACTGGAGTATTTCCAATTTTCAGTACTTTAACTTCTACTCCACTACAACTCAGAGGCAAATGTTGTACTTTTTACTCCACTGCAATTATTTAAAAACATTAGTTACTAGTTACTTGGTAGATTTGGATTATTATTACAAAACATACGTTAACCACTTCAGCCCTATTTAAACTTTGGCTATTTGAAATTAGCCGATCTACAAGCTCAAGCTTTTTAATACATTTTAGACATGTGATTTGTGATAACATTCTGCCTAATGAGTACTTTTACTTTTGGTACTTTAAGTATATTTTGATGCCAATACTTTTGTACTTTACATCAATTTTGATTACCCGGACCTTTACTTGTAACAGAGCATTTCTACATTGCAGTATTGATACTTTTACTTAAGCAAAACATTTGAGTACTTTTTCCACCACTGTGTTTGGGTGTATATGTATGTACGCACACACACACATTGTACGCCATTACCTGCCCTCAGTGAGGTCATCATTTGCCCTGTGTGTAGATGGCGCGTTCAGCAGCGGCCGTTCTCTTCTCCAAGCTCTGTCTCTGTCTAAATCTCTCTCTCGCCTCAACCAAGTTAGTAAGTAAAGTACAGCGTCGAAACGGCAACCAAGGAGCACTTGGTTTGTCAGCGAATTGTCTCCCAGATCACAGTGTGTCATGTGGCTGTTGTTATTGATGATCTGTGGGCGCTAATCGGTGATGGTTACTCTGAATGCTTGAGCCCGATTTATATTTTGTCGTACGACAGTGTCCCGCCGTTGTACGATGGAGTATAGGCATTCGTTTTTGAGTGGAAGTTAATGTGCAAGTTAATGTTTGAGTCCATGGCATATAGTCTGAATGTACTGCAGACTCCAAAAGAGTGTTTCTCCGAAGCTCCATGCTAAATATATTTAAGCATATTTTATGTTGAAATTTTAATATTAGGTGATGTAATTAGGCCATAGGGCTGCATTAAAAGCAAATTATATTTCAACAAATCAAAGCTTTTTATAAGCGATTAAATCAATCAGTTCAATTACTTATACAACCATAGATGTAATGTCTTGCAAGAAGAGGCCTGAATTGAGTACAGTATTGGATGTGTATCCAGAAGCTTTGGAGAAATGCGCTTTCTGGAATTGGAATAAATACAGTGACTTTCTGGAGGATTGCTGTGTTTCTCCCAGATAGTGGTGTTGGGCTTGTGTCGTGGAGGAATCAGTATTTTGGTTTGCCTGTTGCCTTCTTCATTACCCTTCTTTACTTTCATCTGTCTTTTCTTTTTCCTGCGTGCTTCCTGTCTGTACAGGGCTCTACTGGACCAGGGGCTGGGCCACAGGGGTTCTAATATTTAACTTAGCTTCTCTGCAGGTTTTCTATTTTTTTGTATTGCTTCTTTGCGGGAAGAAAAAAATCTGATTTAATTGGGGATGTCAGTTTTGAAAACCCCCATAATTAGTTTTCATGGCTCTTTTCATCTTGTGCGATACGAAATATTGATAGCAGCAGTTGTGATGGTTCACCTGCCTTGTGTTGTGTCCGCATTGCAGAGCAGAGAGCGTTCAGCCTGACCGAGACCCCCAGAGAGAAGAGGTAAGACCAGTCATATCTGTACACAAGTTTAACTAGCGATTATGTTCTTGGCGACTATTCTATCAAATGCTTTTTTACTCCAAAAATCTTGGAAGCGTGTTTTTTTGAAATATTTGTGATTAAAGATTTATATATCAAGTTGGCAAAGTTCATTAGCAATCGTTTTTGACTAAATTGATTTGTCTGATTATTGTATACTTTGTTGTACAACGTTGTCATGCGAAAGTAGCAGATCTACAAGCTCAGAATGCATCGCATGCAGATCTGCTATTTTTGAAAGATTTGAGGGGGGGAAAGTTTCAATCCCACCCCCCGAATCAATTCTTTCATTAAAATTGATTCTTTTTCGATTCGTTTCGATCCCTTGAAGTAGGGACATGTCAGTTCACAAGCTCTGTAAAGATTCACTCCACACCGGGCTGCAGTTACTCGGGAACAGGCGTTCTCTCTGTTCAGGCACCTAGCACGGGCCAGCGGTTCGGGCTTGGCTCGGATGTGCGCACATGTGTTTTTGTGTGCATTTCTGTGCCTTGAGTCTCCAGTCTTGAACCTGTGGTTGGGGTCTTGGCTGAAGCAGGATGTGACATACTTCCTGTTCCAAGGCCTGGAGGCCAGAATATGCTCTGATTGCAACCTCAAAATAACCCAGAGCAAACACAGATTCAGGGGTTTCCTGGACTGCAGGCCTCAGAGAAGGCTAGCTCACTTTCAGACTCTATCGGTCATAGTCGATTTACAGTACGTGTGTGGTACACAGACAAATGGTCAGTGTTAATTTAACTCTGAGAGGGTGCGGGTCCATTTGGTTCCGTTTGCACCCTGTCAGCGTTAGACGTGTTTCAGAGAAATAAGGCGTGTAGACCAACGTGTAGACCAATTGTCTTCTCTCAGCAGTTATTTCATAACCCCACCTGGTTTAATTTCCCTACATGCTGACAATTAATATTCAACTCATGGGTTTTACCTCATTTAACTGTCGTCATCATCATCATCATCATCAATTCATCATGCTCTAATATTTCATAATGGCTCATTTGCTGTAAAACATGCATTGCTAACAGAGGAAATATCATATTAGAGCTTATTACATCATTACATGATAAGATCAGGCATTCTCATATTAAATCATGTTAATTTTAATAGCCCATATCGAGATCAGTAGCCCATAGACTTGATTATAGCTACAGTATCATACTTCCCCTCACGATATCAACAGGCCTCCGTTAGAACAAATGAAATAACTTGACAAGAATAACATTTGCTAATGCAATATAAACAGTATTTAGAACAAACACGATCTGCTGTCAGCTTCATGTACAAAACAGTATTTCCCTTTGCATTTCCATCATTAGGAAATTGCTGTTTTGTGCCTCACAAAAGATTTGCACACAGTAAGATCCTCAGTGTTAATTCATCCAGTGCTAAACCCTGAGAGTATACAAATGTAACCAAGTGGACCCTTTCGGGTCCTTTTTATTACATTTGTGCAGTCTTCAGAGCTAAATGAACACAATATTTGCAGTATTTCAACATCATTTTACAGCGTAGCCACACAACCACATACTATGTCGCCTATTCATTTGACTGGGTAGACGAGGGACAATCTTCTGGTGTCGTGACCTATTAGCCAACAACATGTGTCGTGTCCAATCAGGGCCCTGGGTTTCCGTAAGAGGGCCCAGTCAGCGGAGGAGGAGAGCGGCAGCGCGTCACTCCAACACCTCACCCTCACTGAGTTCCTCAAAGAGTATGTTGTTCACCAAGATCTGGCCTCAATGCCATGCATGTGTATATAGACCGAGCTGACATGTACATAACCCATTCTAACCCCCCCCTCCTTCCTCGTGGTAGAAATCACACATCCACTCATACTTGTACGGTTTCTTAAAGCAAAATTACACTTTTGGTAGAGGATTGGGTTGTGTGGTAACCTTGCCATGGTGTGGCAACTTCAGATATTGGTAAGATATGTTCAATAGTTGCTCCGTTGATTAGAAATAGTCTCCTCATTGACTTACATGGTGAAACAGGTCTAAAAATAGGTAATGTTATGAAACCCGACACAGTATTTATTTTTTATGTAAGAATGTCAGCTACCTGTACCTGATTTTACTATTTGAAGACCGGGATCTGCACATCCAGTCCGGATCTTCTCCCTAATTCAAACATGAAGTTTACCTTTTATAAAAAACAAAAGAAAAACCACTGTGTTGGGTATTGTAATATTACTTATTGGCAGAATCTACTTTCTTTGTTTATGTGCTAAAATAGTGATTTCACCTTCTAAGTCAATGACAATTTTGCAATATAAATTTCGAATCAACGAATCAACTATTGACAACAGCTCGCCGATATTTGGAGTTACATAATGGCAAGGTAACTACACAAGCCAAACCTCTACCAAACAGCTTTCTTTGGTCTGTTAAGTTTCAGTGAGTGGACACTTAACAGGCTACCCTGAGGTTGACTCTGCTGCATGTTGGCACTGCATTTCTCTCTTGTTCTCCTCACATACAGTAAAAACCACTTGAACCCTGGTGTCTCTATTTTGGGAAAATCCAAAATCTTCAAAATGTTTCAAAAAAGATTCATACCCCCCGCCCCCCCTAAAATAGTGAAAATATATGATCTACAAGCTCTAAAATAGTGAAAATAGATGATCTACAAGCTCACAATGCGTTGAGCTTGTAGTACGGCTATTTCCGCTATTTGATGTACGGTGAAGTCTGTATAGGGCTTAGCCACTTAAATTCTATAAACTACCCAAGGGGTCTATACTTGGCCGTGTCCTTTTTTCCCCCTTCCACTATATCTCTTAGTTGTGTTGCGACAGATTGTGAGTTTGTAGATCTGCTAATTTAACCGAATGTTCCCTTATTATGCCCATAATTGGGAACTCCTGGGTTCAGGTGGTTAAGTGGTTAATTCTTTATGGTCTTGGCCTTTCACCTGGAATGTCTACTAGTGTACCTAACATACTGTAACTGCTGTGAATAGCTGACATATTATTAATTGCATCTTTGCCAAGGTTGTCCTATAAATAACAGAACAAAACCCCTTAGTGACTGTCAGTTGAGAACTTCCAAGCATGCCAAGCATGTTCCAAAGAGTAATGGAGGTGGAGACCAGGGGTTCTGGAAGACTGGGAGTCTGGACATTCTTCTGTCGCGGCACGACACCAACATCCCCCAATTGTTTTAACTTTTCTCAGCATGTTTATGATAATAGTAAGGTGATTATCGTTATGAAGTGTGTTCATATTTGGCAGGGAAAGCTGCATACCGTAGGGATGAAGTGCCGAGATGTGCTGGCTGTTGACTGTAATGTTCCCAATCGAAACAGGATCGAGGATGAGGAGTGGGATAAATACATAATCCCCACCAAGGCAGAGTCTGAGAAGTACAAAGTGAGTCGCACCTTCAGCTTCCTCAAGAGCAGGATGTCGAGTACACGCAACAAAACCAAGGTGAGGCGCTGCCAAAAGAATCATTTCCTCTGGTGGAAAATATGATTCCTGTCATTATAGGCAGGCGATCGTGCGTCAGTTAAGCGTAATTTAAAAATGCTCTGAGAGTGGAGCTCAGCTTATAAAAGTTGGAATTGAAATGCTTCCCAGCTGGCATTGCAAAAAGGTTCGCCAATGTCCTCTCTCTCTCAGACAGGCTTGGTCAGAATTCCTGTGTGGGGCAGCCATTGTCTGAGCATGGTGCCTTTTATTTGGGGAGTGCGGAGAAGAAAAAAATCCCCCATGTCTCAGATCTTAGCAACGGGACACAGTGAAAATATCCTCTTACATAATCCAGCGGACCCCCAACGCAGCGCAAGGAACCAAAACACATTCCATAGTATACTTCCCCTCTTAAACATGTGGTTGAACGGGCACTCGCACGCGTATGCGCTCGCATGCACACACTTACACGTGCACTCTTAGCTTCCTTGTAAAGTTTGATAAGAAAATAAACAATACCCCCACTCCAGGCGCACACACAAAAAAGGAATACCCCCATAGCATCCCCCTAAAAAAACAACAGCAGCAGTCATCCCTGTGGACTTTAAAAAGTAAACAGACATAAGTCCACTCAGAGTTCTCTGTATGCGTCCTCTAGCTCCACTTCAACAGACATGCTAGCATGGACATGACTGCTATATGCCTGTCTCTGCCTGCTTTTCACACTCATGTAATTGCCTCATTTGTACTTTGGTTACAGTTTCACAGTGTCATGGTATTAAATATAATAAGATGTATTGTTCGGTTAACCAGCGAGATTTAACGTCTACTGTACAAATTTTGCTTCCCAGGTGAAGGGGAAAGAGGTGAAAGAAAAGCCAGGAACTACCAACGGACACCAGTTTGTTCCTGTATCTCCGTCTGGGCCCTCTCTCTGTGTTGTCTGTGACAAGCCTGTTCCTGTCAAAGAATTGCTGCAGTGCTCCAGTGAGTTTGAAGTCATTACCATCGTTACACGCCAGTACGCTACACAGTCAAAATCCTGAGTGTTAAGTTGACTCTGAAAGTTTGCACATGGTCCCATAAATGAACTCTCAGGATACATTTCAGCACATTCAGTTATGACCAGTGTTGCCATGTGCGCTTATTATACGCGACTTTGGGCTTGTTATTTTTGTAAAGTAGCTTGTAACAAACACAACTGGCTGTGTTGGAGGGTGGGAATCCCGTAGGCAGTGGTGGAAAGTAACTAAGTACATTTACTTAAGTACTGTACTTAAGTACAATTTTGAGGTATTTGTACTTTACTTGAGTATTTCCAATTTCCAATACTTTTACTTCTACTCCACTACATCTCAGAGGCAAATATTGTACTTTAACTCCACTACAATTATTTGAGAACATTAGTTACTAGTTACTTTTCAGATATAAATTATGATATTATGAAACATACATTAACCACTTTAGCCCTGTTTTATACATAGGCTATTTGAAAATAGCCGATCTACAAGCTCACAACACGTCGCGAAGCGACGCGTTGTGAGCTTGTAGATCTGCTATTTTCAAACATTTTAGTACTTTTACTTTTGGTACTTTAAGTACATTTTGATGCCAATACTTTTGTACTTTTACTCAAGTAAATTTTGAATTCTGGACTTTTACTTGTAACAGAGTATTTTTATTTTGCAGTATTGGTATTTTTACTTAAGTAAAGAATTTGAGTACTTTTTCCACCACTGCCCGTAGGCGAGGGCGAACTCATTGCACTAGCATATCCTCAACCCCCGATCTCCAAGAAATTTAGTATACATTGCACAGAGTGGTCATTCCGTGCATAGATAACTGGAAAATCCGTGCATAGCCGCCTCGCATCTCCCCCATTGTGTGACTGAACCATTTCGGAGGCGCGCAAGTCTCAAGGGAACTGTCGCCACGTAAGGGACCACCGAGTGAGCTAAAGCGAGCGAGTTGCCGTCCCGAACATTGCGACGTGCCCTTGAGCCTAATCAGCGCCGTTTGAGTTATGTACCGATAGGCACAGAATCGTACATTTTGTTGTGGGGACTGCTCTGCTTCCGTTTTTTTTCCGGGTTGCAACTGGTTACGCCCACCGTGGGACTCGCCGTACACATGCACGGATTTTCGGGGTTTCTAGGCGACTATGCACGGAATGACGTGCACTGGATCCGTGCAATGTGTACTAAATTCTTGGAGATCAGGCTGGTATCCTACAGGTCTAGTGGGCACCAATCACCAAATCTCTTCTTCAAAAATTGCGAATGTACAAGTTCACAACTCGCATCGCATTGCGTTGCGTTCAGCTCGCCTTGTATATCTGCTATTCTCGCCCAATATTCGCCCCCAGAATAAGGCGCTATATGGTTGACGTGGTTAAAAAGTCTGGGTTTACCACATATCGGCATTGCGTTTATGTTGTTGATGATTAGAGGCTAAATAGGATCTTCTCTTCCTTCCTCCTCAGACTGTTCTCAGAGTGTCCATAAGGGCTGTCGGGAGTTGGCTGCTGCCTGTGCAAAGGTAACCCATCAGGGTTGGGTTATTGATTTGACTTCATATCGATATCACGATTATTTCAAACTTTTGCTTCGATTATTAGTAATTTACCCATTAAGACCTGAGGCGATTCTTAACATTTTTTTCTAAATCCTAACAGTTTTTTGAAAAAAAAACAACAACAAAAAAATCTATATATTTCAAAAATAGCAGATATACAAGCTCATAGCGCGGCACTCGGTGCCGCGCTATGAGCTTGTATATCTGCTATTTTTGAATAGCCAAAGAAATCTAAAGTGACACAGATGCGTTCCAGGTCTTAATGGGTTAAGTATTATTTAAAAACGGATAATAGCATATCTACAAGCTCACAACGCGTCACATTGCAACACGTTTTGAACTTATAGATCGGCTGTATTTGTATGGCACCATCGTACAACGAAGTTTTATAATACAGGGTGAAGTGGCTAACTAATCGACTAATAGAGTTGGTCGATTATACAAAATCTATTGTATTAACCTACATGAGCAGCATGACTACTGTACATCAGTTATTGATTCTAAACTGTGGGTTTTGATATATTTTGGACTGGTGTAACTTCCCAGCCATACCCATTAGTCTCAGAAACATCTCCTTTCACCTCCAGCAACCGCAAAGAAATTTTGGTCTGCGGTCTATCCATGAGACAAATCTCCTGTTGGTCGAATCCGAGCAATTATATCAAAACACACAACTTGGATGTGTGTCACTTTCAAAAGACCAAACAGAGTCATAAATCGCATCTGTTGGAGTTGATGATGTGATTATGTGTGCCCTCAGAAGCCTCCGGAGAAGAATGTGTTGATGACAAAAAGCAAGGCCTCAACTCTCCCACAGGGTGAGTTACACATTACTGCTCTCTCTCTCTCTCTCTCTCTCTCTCTCTCTCTCTCTCTCTCTCTCTCTCTCTCTCTCTCTCTCTCTCTCTCTGCTCTCCTCTCTCGTCTCCTCTCCTGTAGAGCGAGTTAGACATTGCTCCTCTCCTCCCCCATCTGCCCGTACCCTCTGTCTCGCTGTTAAAATGTAACTTTTTAAAACCTGCTCAGTGGGAGGTCCGGGACTGTGCACATACACGCACCTACTGTTTTTTTTTGCTTTGTGTGCAGCAGCACAGAGGTTGGGAAGTTCTCACACTTTTAACCGAATAAGCAATTGTGTATCATTTTTCATTTCATAATGTGACTGTTCCCAGTCTTCTGAGTGTTTAGATGTCTGACACGCGTGTCATGGTCACAGGAGGTCATCTGGGTTTCCTGGCTTGTGGGACCTGGCTTCCCGCACAATGTTTCCCACAAGTCGTTATGAAATAATGAAACAAACACAGACATCCCAACAGCCTCACAATAGTAACAGTAGCAATGCCACAGTAGCATAAAGTACATAGTACTTCAACATTAAAAAGACAGGAGTGTTTTTATTTATTTATTTTTTACTAGAATGGGAACGTCAACACAGACTGACTCCCAGTGGTGTAAAGTAACTAAGTACATTTACTCAAGTACTATACTTGATGTACTACTATCAAGTACAATCTGCAACTAGTTCGTTATTAGAGTTTGATTATTATTACAAAACATACATTAACCACTTCAGCCCTATATACAGCCATTTGAAAATAGCAGATCTACAAGCTCACAATGCGTCGCATCACGCCGCATTGTGAGCTTATAGATATATTATAGAGTATTTCTACATTGCCGTATTGATACTATTACTCCAGTAAAAAATGTGAGTGCTTTTTCCACCACTGCTGACTCCTTCCTCTTCCTCCCTCCAGGCTCCATGAAAGACAGCGGTCCATCCCTTGTCTCCTCTTCACCCTCCTCCTCTTCCTCTTTCCCCGTGATGACCTCTAGAGAGAAGAGAGACGCCATAGCCTCCCTCACCAAGAGCCCCTCCATTTCCATAGATGGCAGGTAGGTTGACAATAAATCGTTGACAAATACACTCACCCACACACATACACCAAGGCAATAAAACAATCTATTCATAATCTATCCTTATTTTGGGCATGTTATTATAGGCGACATTTAAACAAAAATGTCACCCAAAAAAACGTTCAGAACCCAAGATATCATCATTTGAAGATTTGCTGCTCCATTCACTTTGTATTCAGGCTGTATCTCGGCTCCTGAGCACTTTTCTTTTACTATGTTATTTTCAAAAGGCAGACAATTAACCGATTCACTGCCAATCACGTAGATCTACGCGAACCTATTTAAAGCCGCCACGTGCCAGTCGCGTAGATCTACGTGAAAAAAAAAAAAAATCATATTATTTTTTTTCCAATTTGACCCAAAGACCAAGGAGATATGATGAGTACTTTTTTTTTTTCAATGAAAAATCTCTGGCACTGGCTAAAAAATTATGAAAATACCTCTGGCAGTTAATGGGTTAATGTCAACAAGGTCCAAAGACCTCGTTGACATTTGTGAAACCACACAGTGCAACCCTCAGTGATTAGCACCCATCAGGGGATCGATTATACTGGAGATAAATATTCTGTGACTACTTGAAAAATGTATAAGAAAATTGAAAAATTGCTGGCACAGTTCGCAATAATTTTTTTATTTCATTGGCACTGAATGAGTTAAGTGGTTAATCAGTTTGTTTACTTTTTTGGCGAAAAGCAACCGGAAACGAATGCTGTATAAGCCCTAGAAGCATACCCTACTACTTTATCATACATTTTTTAATTAATGGGACCATAATTTACAAAAACGCATGTCATAGTAATTGAAAGAAGACTTTAAACTAGCGACTAAAAGCGTAAAGTATTTCATGACAATGATAAGGTAATAAAATCAAGTGTAAAGTCCGGTCAAATTCCCATTGTAATCAATGGTGTGGTCATTCTTCTGCAGACATCAGGGGGAAATAGTTGCACCTTCTAGAAGTTCTAGGTCGTTAATAAGAACTGCAGTGCTGAAAAGCACTTCCTTATTGTCTTCATCCTTTGCCGCCTGGTTCAGATCCATTCTAATACTGTAGCTTTTGTCACTCTGTGCAGACGACTGAGCGATGTGGCGGGGGTGGACGGTGAGAGTGGCGTGAGCGCCTGGGGCAGCAGCTCTTTGACTGAAGACGGAACACAGATCACAGCTACGCCCCCTTCTGTCGACCCTCCCAACACTCCAGAGGGTGACCATTTTGCAATCATATTTTAATTACAGGGATTCTCAAACTATTTTACTCTCAAGGACCCCCAAATTAATATGGATTTGGCCGCGGACCCCTATCAGAACATGTTTTGTGCCAGGGACCCCCATACAAGATTTGTGTTGTTGAAAAATATTCACAAATATAAATTATTTTCCAAGATGTTTTGATAATGGCCGGTGTATATAGGTTTAAAGTGGTTACATTTTGATGCTATATTAACACATTTTGCCGGGGATCCCCGGGAACCCCCTCAAGGACCCCTGGGGGTCCCCAGACAGCCTACTTTGGGAACCACTGTCTTGATAATCACCGGACAGTAACTGCATAATGAGTTTGTGTTCTTAGCGATGCCATCAGTATTTCTATTCATTAATTGTGACTCTTTAAACACGGCAGAAGCTGTCGACGTCCCCCTGCTGTGCGAACTGTCGGCCGTCCCGCTGGGACTGGAGGCGGAGTCCTGGAGTCTGGCCGTCAGCCCAGAGTTCTGTAAGCAACACGACAAGCACACCGTCAAACGACAAGATGTCATTTATGGTGAGAGACCACGCTATGTAGGATACGTTATTTGTGGGTTCCCCAATGAAAACTAGTTTTAAAGAACAAATACCATGACATTCTTTTTAAAACTTTTTGTTTTTATATTAACTATTCCATACCCGCCATTTCCACCCACCGTCCATCCGGGCTATGGGACTGCAACCACGACTACGGATCCCATCGCCTGTGAGGACTCTTCACAAAAACAAATAAACAGCTTCAGTTTGGGAAAAGTGAAGAATTGGCCAATATATGCCAATGGTGGTCAATGCCCATGTGCAAACAGATCAATTGGTCAACCCACTGAGGAGAAAAATGCCAATCAGACAGACAGAATGACAGACAGAGGTTTCTTAAATTTATATTTTATATAATTATTAAAGTCTTAGGGTTAAGGCAATACCCTCACGGCCCACCGGCTTGGGAACCGCTGCTCTATTCCTTCCATTCTAAGATATTGATCAGGATTTTTTGAGCAGGCGTCGTTGTGTGTGTCGCTGTAGACGCGTACATTTGTGCCACTGCATCAACATTTGTTATAATCCAGTGGCACTGTGGATGGGATTTGGAAACAGTGCTGTCATCTATTTATAGAAGAACTCCCATAATTGAATCACTATGTCCCTGTATAAACACATTCTGCTTTCATTTATTTTATACGTCCCCATGTATATAGAACCACTGCCATGATCAATTTCTGTTGCCCCTATACAGTATACCGTTGCTGTCGGGAAGAAACCTCATATCTCCATATTTCAACCTTTCGTATATTTTCGTAAATGAATGCCCTACTTTATCATACAAGTGTTGCACAAAAGTAGAGAAAATAGCAATGTGATGCGTTGTTAGCTTGTAGATCTGCTATTTTCTTTTTAAATAGTAATGCCAAATCACCCTGTCGTGAATTATTTCTCAATAATGACTGGTGACCCGTCAGTCATCCTGCTTATTACTTATTTTCTATCAATTACTCACCCCATGAAGCCTTGAATTCATGGAGATTTCTTTGTTTTTGTCGCTTCCTAGGCCAATAATTTAATGGCCGACGGAACCGGTCATCAGAGAGGCAGTAGGAGACACAAATGACCTGCATTTGAGTCCCCTACCGGAGACTCCACCGGTCATCAAATTATTGGCTTAGGAATGCGACAAAAACTAAAAAGATCCCCATGAATTCAAGGCTTCATGGGGTGAGTAATTGATAGAAAATAAGTAATTATTTAGGTGAACTATTTGTTTAACCTTAAACCCCAGCATCCTTATCCCCACAATAACAGAAAACAGAAAATACACCAGTATAGAGCCCTGAGGGACTCCGGTCAACCATATGGGGTTTAAGTGGTTAAGTACAATTATGTAAATGTACTTACTTCCTTTCCACCACTGGTGGCAGAGCTGGTGGTACTGTGTGGAGTGGATTTGGAAACACTGCTGTCATATATTTATAGAAGAACTCTCATCATTGAATCTCTATGTCGCTCTATAAACAAATAACTGCTTCTCTATTCCAATGTGCACTCAGTGGCCACTTTAATAATAACAATAAGGTACACCCAGTTCATTAATGCAAACAACCTCAACTCCACAGAGAGTGATGTGGCTGCAACTCAGTATATAAAGTGTTGTCTGCAGAAAGGACCAAAAGGTTCCTCACTTACAGTTCCACCAACATCAGAATGAGCAGGCGACGTGATCTAAGTGACTTTGAATATGGTATGAATATGGTATGATTGTTGGTGCTAGGGAGCCACCCTCCCGTACAGCACTGGTTCTCATGTGGGGTCTGGGGACCCTCAGTTGTACTTGAGGGGGTTCCAGAGGTTCCCCAGCTAAATGACTGATAGTTATATAAATAAAGCAACACTTTTGTAATAATTAAAATAACTAGAGGGTGGCAAAGAAAGTGCCCGATTTCAAAAATAGCCATTCTACAAGCTGGCAAGTTGTGAGCTCTGTTATTTTTGAAAAAAAGAAAACATAAAAAATATATAATTTGACATGTAATCACTCAGATCTAATCGCTCAGAATAGGGAGGCCGATTTTAATATTGAATGTATGGTTGCATTCAGAGGTGGAGGAAATATTTTTATTTTTTTAGAATTTTTAGTTTAAATGCAAAGCTAAAGGTTTGCAATGGGCCATGTGCATAACTGTAGTTCCCCCTCTCCAGAAGGTGGCATATAAACATTTCCAGTTCCGGTTCCATATTTGAACTGGAAACACACAACACCAGTTCAAATCTGCTGCTGAGCCAAATAAATGAAGCTATGAGAAACTGACCCAGAACAGGACATTGTTTATGCCACCTTCTGGAAAAGGGAACCTACAGTCAGTGGTGAAAGACGATCTCAAATGTTTTACTTAAGTAAAAGTATCAATACTGCAATGTAGAAATACTCTGTTACAAGTAAAAGTCCGGAATTCAAAATCTACTTGAGTAAAAAGTACAAAAAGTATTGCTATCAAAATGTACCAAAAGTAGAAAGTGCTTATTATGCAGCATGTCCCATTTCACAGGGTTTCAAATAGTATATAAAAAAGTACAGTACTTGAGTAAATGTACTTAGTCACTTTACACCACTGGAACCATCACATGACGTGACCCTTGCATGTGTGTGTGTGTGTGTGCAGAGCTGATGCAGACGGAGCTCCACCACATCCAGACGCTGAGCGTCATGTCCGAGGTGTTCAGGAGAGGCATGCTGGAGGAGGTGCAGCTGGACTGGGACTGCGTGGCCAGGATCTTCCCCTGCCTGGACCCCCTGCTGCTCTTCCACGGGAACCTCTTCGCGGCGCTGCAGGAGCGCCGGCAGGCCGCGGCGCAGCCCGAGAACCCGCGCAATTACGTCGCCCAGCGCATCGGAGACATCCTGTTGCAGCAGGTGGGGGCGGGGCGTGGTGGTGGTGGTGCACACGCGGCATCGATTTGCGTGCATAAACATTACACGTATTTGCACACACAAAGACTTTGTATGCCCTATACAGGCTTGCCAGATCTGCTTATTATAATTTCCCCGCAAGATTTTATTTGAAAATAGCCGATCTACAAGCTCACAACGCGTCGCGACGCGTTGTGAGCTTGTAGATCTGCTATTTTCAAATAGCTGATGTATATGTTAAAGTGCACATGTGGCCCATAGTCGCTTCTTTTGGGCTGGTTTTCCTAGACCTGGTTGCTTGTTTCTCTCACAGAATCTGGCAACACTGGCCCTATACCAGGGGGGGCCCCAACCTGGGGTCAGTGGACGACCTGCCTCACGGAAATGCTATTCATTTAATTTGATAATGTGGCCCTCCCAAAGGCTCCCGAGTGTAGAGTGGAGTCACAGAGATACAAATTGTATCAAAATGGGGCTGCGTGACCTAATGCTCATCAAACTGGTGGCACTTGATATGAAAAACGGTTATATTCAGTGGCGGCTGGTGGGAACTTTGGGTGGGAGGGCTAAGCATGCGCGCTTCAGATTTATTTGGGTTCTCAAAATGCATATTTATGCTCAAACATGCTATCTTATATAGTACATGTGCACAGTAATAACTACATCTCAGAGGCAAATATTGTACTTTTACTCCACTACAATTATTTGAAAACTTTAGTTACTAGTTACTTTTCAGATATAAATTATGATATAATGAAACATACATTAACCACTTTAAACCTATTTTATACAAAGGCTATTTGAAAATAGCCGATCTACAAGCTCACAACGCGTCGCATCGCGATGCGTTGTGAGCTTGTAGATCTGCTATTTTCAAATATTTAGTACTTTTACTTTTGGTACTTTAAGTACATTTTGATGCCAATACTGTTGTACTTTTACTCAAGTACATTTTTTATTCTGGACTTTTACTTGTAACAGAGTATTTTTATATTGCAGTATTGGTACTTTTACTTAAGTAAAGAATTTGAGTACTTTTTCCACCACTGCTTTTAGGCCCAAAAACCCCAAAACCCCGTAAAGGTGTCGCTAGGAGCTTAATATCCTCAAAGTCACGCATTAAACAAGCTTTGAACTGAGCAGATTGGACCTTCCGTTCCAGAGATAATGGCCAAAACATCTTGAAAACGGCCACTTTTGCCGATTTTCGATCGCGGATTTTCGATTGAGTTTTGGCCATTGTCGCCCGTTTTTCTTTAATAACTCGGTCTAGGAAGGTCGTACGGCAACAAACTAGATACCTGAGTAAAGTTCACTTTGAGCTGCATCCAACACATCCACTGTCATGTCCGCCAGCCTTACCGTTAGATCGCTAGGGGCAGTTGAATTCTCTTTCTCTCTCTCTCTTTCTCTCTCTCTCACACACACACACACACACACACACACACACACACACACACACACACACACACACACACACACACACACACACACACACACACACACACACACACACACACACACACTGTGTTGTTCCCAGAACAAAGCACAGAAAACGCAGGTACACCTTCATTGGTCAAAAGCCAGTGAGGGCGGAGCTTGGGGGCTAAGAAAAGTTAGCCCCAATGGTGAGTAAATCAAGCAGGCGTGTCATGTCAGCTGTCAATCACTCAACTCAATGAAAGCCAATGGAAGCTGATTTGGGCTAAAAGAAATCAGCCCATTTTGACATATTTAGTGTTTTCCTTGTAACTATTTGATGCTGTTGCTGCTCTAGGTTCCACCAGCATGTAAAATAATCTATTCTAAAAAAAATATATAACATGTAATAACATTTAATAACATTTTAATAATAAAGACAATTAAAATAAAAAAATAAAAAATAAAATTAAAAAAAATAAAACTTTTTTTTTTCTTTTTTTTTTTTTTTCAATAATATAGGGGGGGGCTTAGCCCCACTAGCCCATTGATACCAGCCGCCCCTGGTTATATTGATTCGCCCTCGTGTTCCTAAATACAATTTATTTTCATTTCATTTTAGTCGCAAATGTGAGTGAAATGGTCACATTGTCGAGCCATGGGCCTATACACACCAAGACACAGATGCACACACACCCACACACACACACACGCACCAAGACACAGATGCACACACAGACACAGACACACACACACACACACACACACACACACACACACACACACACACACACACACACACACACACTCTCACTCACTCACTCACTCACTCACTCACTCACTCACTGTCTGCCTCAGTTCTCAGATGAAAGCGCTGAGAAGATGAAGCAGGTGTATGGAGAGTTCTGCAGCCACCACACTGAGGCGGTCAACGTCTTCAAGGAGCTGCAGCAACAGAACAAGAAGCTCCAGGTGTTTGTCAAAGTAAGTAGGGCTTCAACCATACATTATTCTCCTAGCGATCGTTGTATCCATTACTTTTTTGAATGATAGAGAAGTGCTTTTTACAGTTTGTGTATATCACCAAATCAATTAACTAATAGTTCATTGCAAGCGTTAAGAGCTTGTAGATCGTCTATTTTCACTATTGTTTACTTTTTGCGTATAATGACATACCATTATATTATTAAATGATCAATGTTTTTTTATAATCAATTAGATCAATTAGTTTGATTAACTGTTGCACCCCTAAAAGTAAGCTTCCTCTCTTGTTGCCCTTTTCTTCCCTCACAGCAGACAGCATGTCATGCCATGCTGTGCCATGCTAATCACTGTTGTGAAGACTTCAAATGTTTATTGTCTGGAGACTAGTGTTCATGTGCTGGTAGTTGTGTGACATTTTGGCTTGATGTATACCTTTTCTTTTGCGAGTGGTGTCGTGTGCAGAAATTAACCGGCCTAAGCTCACAACGTGTCACGCTGCGACTGCGTTGTGAGCTTGTACAATGGCTATTTTCTGCACACGATACCTGCACTCAGCGAAATATAAATAACGCTTTTCTCCCTCTCTCCATTGTTTGTCACAGCAACAGAGCAACAACTCTCTGGTCAGACGGAGGGAGGTGCCAGAGTTTATCCTGCTAGTCACTCAGCGCATCACTAAATACCCAGTACTGCTTGAGAGGATATTACAGTATACTCCCAGTAGGTGTCACTGTACTGACTTACAGCATAAATGTGAAGTGTGCGGGCACTATAACATTTCTATTATCCTTCCACTGGTGGAAATCTGCAAAGCAATAACTTGTGTTGTTCTCGTTAAGAATGTGATTTATATAACATGTTTTATAGTCAGATGCTAGTTTCATTGTTTATCCAGTATCCTATAGTTTCAAATGTACAGTTATATTATATAGATATGTTTTTTTTGTCAGAGATGCTAGGTTCACTGATAGTATACTAATTTATTTTCTGCACTCTATGTGATTTTTGGGCGGTGAAACCGCCCCTATAAGTGAGATTTGGAAAAATGTACAAATATCTTGGGCAGTGAAACCGGCCCTAAAAGTTTGTACAATTATCCTGCGCTGTGATTGGCCAATCACAATCTATTCAGGACTGTGATTGGCCAGTGTCACATGACACATGTGCATAGCCCTATGTGATTGGCCAGTGTCACATGACACATGTGCATAGCCCTATATAAGCAACCATAACTTAAAAAAAACTAAATTATTGTTTTTTTTAAGTTATGGTTTTGTCCATCATAAAGTGTGTTTTACAAAAGATAAATGTATTTATCTTTTGTACATGATTGATCGACTCCATTCAGTATTGTGATTAGCTAGCAAGACACATGCTGACACTAAGTGGCTCTTTCAGATCAAAGCATATATATTGGTTGACTCCATTCAGTATTGTGGTTAGCTAGGAAGACACCGCCCACTTCACACAGGGTGTGATTTTTTACCTTGTTTATGGACTAGAGCAGTGGTTCTCAAAGTGGATTCTAAGGACTCTCTGGGTTCATTTAGGGGGTTCTAAATTGACCCGTACAAGTATGTAACTCTGACAGTATACAAATGGAACCATTTGTATACTGTCAGAGTTAAGGCCGGGGAGACCTTGAACTCTAAAGGTTTGCGAACCAACTAAAGTTCATGCTTACTCCGATCTCGCACTCGTAAGTGGCCCTGGATAGGATCGTCTGCTAAAATGCCTAAATTGCAAATTGTGATTATAATAATAATTGTAACATTGCAGAGGGCAGCCAGGAGCACTGTGACTTGTCACAGGCCCTGGCGCAGATCCGTGACGTCATCGCGGCGGTGGACCTGAGTGTCAGCGAGTACGAGAGGGGACAGGAGCTGCAGGAGGTGCTGGCGCGGCTGGAGAACAAGAGCCTGGCCAAGCTGAAGAACGGCAAGGTGTTCCGCAAGCAGGACCTGCGGAGCCCTCACAGGGTCCTGCAGCACAAGGGCCTGGTCTACTGGAAGACGGCCACAGGCAGACTGAAAGGTGTGTGTGTGTATTGCTTTTAAAACCCATTAAGACCTTAGGCCGATTCTACAAATTCATTCTAAACCAGTAGTAGAAAAGTATATAATTATGAATGACTGTTTTTCTAGTCCTGGAAAAGTATGGAAATGTGGGTGAAAGTCTTGAAAAGGTCTGTACTAGGCCAGTACAGGAACAAACTTTTTGTAGCTTTTGTAAGGGAATTCAAAGACATTTAGAAGACGCACTATGTCTAATAGAAACCTTTCTGCATTTCTGCCCTCACTCTTCTTTCAGACACCTTGGCTCTGCTGCTCACTGATGTCTTGGTTTTCCTGCAAGAGAAAGACCAGCGCTTCGTATTTGCTGCTGTGGTATGTCTTAGGCCGGAGAAGAAACGGGCTGTCTTACGATCACAATCGATTCCTTTTCACAATGTCCCTCTGCGGAAGGAAGTGTTCTGGGGTTTATCATTCACTCTTTCCAGCGGTGGAAAGTAACTAAGTTCATTTACTCAAGTGCTTTTTTTTGTGGTACTTTTACTTACTTGAGGTTTTATCATCCAACTCTTTCAGGACCAGAAGCCTCCCGTCATCCCACTGCAGAAACTGATCGTTAGAGAGGTAGCCAATGAGGAGAGAGGGATGTTCCTCATCTCAGCCTCCTCTGTGGGACCAGAGATGTACGAAGTGCACACGTCCACCAGGGAGGAGAGGAACGCATGGATGAGACACATACGACAAGCTGTAGAGAGGTGTGTGTGTGTGTGTGTGTGTGTGTGTGTGTGTGTGTGTGTGTGTGTGTGTGTGTGTGTGTGTGTGTGTGTGTGTGTGTGTGTGTGTGTGTGTGTGTGTGTGTGTGTGTGTGTGTGTGTGTGTGTGTGTGTACTTGTATTACTATACTTGTGAGGGCCAAATGTCCACACAGGTATAGCAGAATCTGAGCAATAGAATTGCCGTCTCTCTTTCCTGGTCCTCACAACAGAAACGGTTGTTTTATGGTTAAAGGTTTGGGGTTTGGAGGATTAGGCATTTAGAGAAAAGAATATTGCAGATCTTCTAGCTCACAACAACGCGTCGCAGCACATATCTACATTGTGAGATTGTAGATCTGCTGTTTTCGACTTTAAATGGCAAGAAATTGTCAAAAAAGCATTCATAAAATTCATTAAAATGTTGATGTCCTGAGAAGTATAGTACTGCAAATGTGTGTGCGTGCGCATGCGTGTGTGCGACCAGCATATGAAGTGCATGTACGTACTGTATGTGTTAGTCTAAATGTGACCCTGTTATGTCTCGTGTGTGTGTGTGACAGTTGTCCTGAGGAGGAGGAGAGGATTGCAGAGACAGAAGAAGCCAGACGGGTAGCAGAGCTCAAAGTCCAGAAGATACACAAGTTCCAAGGTCATTAACCGCTTAAACCCTATTTTCTAAAATGACGTGTTGATGCCACGTGTCAAGCTTCCATTTGGCTTTTACAAAATTCCTATTTCTGAAAATAAAACAAAAAATCATTCAGTTCTCGCCCTGATGAAGACCTTAAATAATAGTTCACCCCCAAAATGACTTTTTTTCTATGGATTAGTCACCCCATGGAGACTTGAAAAAAGTCATTTTGGGGGTGAACTATCCCTTTAACTGGTTGAAACAACACAGCAATTTTTATATTTTTATATATTAATAAAATATGTTTTAACTTTACTTCCTCTCCTCCACATTTTTTTAGTGCTCGGATCTCCTCTTCCTTTTTAAGTCTACATTCCCGCTGATCATAGAAGCACCTAAAATACATTTTTGAGACATTTTATCTGTGTTTTTTTTCAACATAGTTCTTCGTGAGTTTATGTAATAGTGAAATGACACAGATTATAAAATTGTATTTATTTCCCCCCGGAAAAAAAATGGAATGTCATATTTCAGTCATCTGAAATGTTTTAGTTTTTGTCTAGTTTTAGTTGACAAAATATCATAAGATTTTAGTCGACTAAATCTACAGTTGATTTAGTCTTTTTTTGGCAGTCCTTGATGGTGTTATGCCTGATTTATACTTGGCCTTGTGCCGAAAATAGCAGATCTACAAGCTCACAACGTGTCGCAGCTATTTTCGGAGCGAGACACGTGCGACGTGCACAACCAAGCATAAAATGACTGGTCTTAAGGTCCTTACACACCGGGGCGATTTTTTCGTGCGAATAATACGCTTTTTTTTAAAACCTTATAAAGTCAATGCAAGCGTACATGGCGCGAAAAAGCGGAAAAGCGTCTTTTAATTATTTGGAACATGTCCGAATTTTGCGTATATTCGCCACATTCGCCGGTGTGTAAGGACCTTTACTTCTAATGGATCTCCACTAAAACTAACATTTTAATCTACGTTTTATTTGTTGACGAAATTGTCAATATATTTAGTCATAGTCTTAGTCATCGTAGCTTAGTTTCTTATTTCGTTTTTGTTTAGTTTTCAAAAGGTAGTCGAGGAACATTTTTCGTCATAGTTTTAGTCGACGAAATGAACACTGTTTTTCTTTGTTGGATGTGTTTGTGCAGAGTGTCTGCTGGGTCAGGACCAGCGTATCTGCAGCAGCCTGGAGGAGAAGCTGCAGCTGTATGCTGAGCTCACCCAGTTGAGCCTCCGCTCACCAGACTCTGTGACGCAGCAGCGCCACCTCCTGGTGACACCTGACAGTGACACTGAGGCGCCGAGACAGGCAGCAACGCTCCTGACCGCTGCTCTGAGAGAGGGTGAGGAAGAGGCATATTATGCTCTATGTGTTTTTGTTGAGTTGTAAACTGCACATAACAGACAAGCGTACGTAAATACATACCAGGGTCTAAGACGCAATAGATCAAAAAGAGTAAAGAAATAATAATACATAACAGATATTGTGTGTGTCAAAAGGCTTTTGTGGTAACAGCCTAACAGATGCTTGCTCTTTCTGCAGTGGAGAAGCTGATTTCCATTCTGCAGGCATGGGAGGACCGGTCTGCACAGAGCCAGAGCTCTCCTGTCCGAAGACCAGAGATCTGCAGCTACAACAGCCACGGCAGCATCCACGAGTCTCCATCTGAACGTCAGACATGATTCTACTACATTCTACTATTACATTTTCACCACAATTCTGATATGTTTCAAGTAGGGTGACCACCCGTCCCGAAATTCGCAGGACAGTCCCGAAATTGGACCCTCTGTCCCGCGTCCCGCACAAGCAGGGCAATGTCCCGAAAATCAAAGTTATGGGGAAAAAAAATAATATATATATATATTTTATAAAAGAAAAAAAAAATCATTACATTTTTAAGTTAACTTGCAATACCCTCTTATATCTGTGAAATACTATTCTTGGATAAATGTAATTGGTCAATGCTGTATGTATTTGTGGAACGCCATTGGTTGGGGGGGAGTGGGGGTTGGACCAAAAAACAACAACATCCGCGACTCCGCGTCCACACTCCACAGGTCACAGCTGACAGGCAGCTCACGCACACACAGGTACAACAGTGCGGACTAGTGTCATCGCTGCGCGGAAAAAATACAAAGCGAAAATGGAGGAAGCAGTGGAAACTCCTGCTGCTAAGAAAGAAAGGCTCTGCTCATATAACAGAGACTGGGAGAGTAAATATACATGGTTGATATCTGTGTCAAACGACCCAAACAAGGCAGAGTGTACGATTTGTCGTCGGAACTTCACTATCACCCATGGAGGAGAGAATGATATTAAGAGGCATGGTGACGGTGAAGCTCACAAGAAAAATGTACAGCAAAGAAAGGCCAACACTAGCTTGACAAGCTATTTTTCAACACAAAAAGACAGCAACACAGATAAAGTCACCGCAGCGGAGGTAACTATAAACCCATTTTGTTTGAATATTTTATTAGGCAGAAATATTTTTTTGTTTTAATAAATTGGTAAATTCAGGCAAAAATATGAATTAAATAACATAACCCTAACCTAACTCCTAATCCTAGCCCTAAAACCAAAATAAAGAAACCAAAAACTGGGAAAAAAACGAACCCAATCCGCCCAGAACCGCGAAAAAAACGAACCCAATCCGCCCAGAACCGCGAAAAAAACTAACCCAATCCGCCCAGAACCGCAAACGAGGGGTCCCGTGAAACGGGTTAATCTGTCCCTCAATGGGCCTGTTTGAAGGTGGTCACCCTAGTTTCAAGCCATTAAGGGATGGCAAACTCATTTTAGCTCAGGGGCCACATGGAGGAGGGCCAGAGGGCCAGAGGGCCGGACCGGTACCGGACCGGTACCGGACCGGTAAAATCATGGCATAATTACTAATAATAAAAATAACAACAACTTCAGATAGTTTTCTTTGTTTACTTTACTTAGTCTTAGTTAGTACAAGCACATTCTGAAAATGTAAACTTCACAAATAGGGATGGCCAAATGGAGACATTTTATTAACCGTTTACCGTTAGCCCTTACCGATTAATTAATCGATTACCGTTAAGAAAAAAAAAATTGTAAAAAAAAAAGTGCCAAAATAAATTTTATTTCTAGTCTACACAGTTTGTTTTGTGTCTCCAGCAGAGTTTCTAGTGTCTCTATCTCTCTCTGGAAGAGGTTGCACATGAACTCTGCAGCCGCACTGAGGCGCTCCAACACAAACAATACCAATACAAAGACGAGGAAGAAGAAGAGGAAAGTGGAAGTTACGTGTGGTTGCAGGTGTAGACTTGGCCAAAAAACTATTAAAACATATTTGGCAAACATATTTTTTTTTTTTATGCTTTGCAAAATCATCTCGCGGGCCGGATTAAACTAGTTAGCGGGCCTGATCCGGCCCGCGGGCCGTATGTTTGACATCCCTGCTTGATTAACTCATGCAGTGCCAGACTTATTTCTGGCTGTGTTGTCCCTGTGCCAGGGCCAAAAATACATTGTAAAAAAAAGTACACAGGAGCCGAGATACAGCCTTTTTAAGTAATAAGTTAAACAAGAAGTGAATGGAGTGGCAAATCTTCAAATCATGATATCTTGGGTTCTGAACGTTTTAAAAAAAAAAAAAAAGAAATAAATATATAATTTTTCATATAATTATTTTGGGGACGTTTTAGACATCCATGGCACTCTGGGCTTATGATATATTGGACATCTTAGACGTCCATGGCACTGAAGGAGTTAAGATGCAAAGTAAAGAAATCCCCATTGTTAACGATGAGAATGTACAAATGGAACCGGGTCCATTTGGTTCCATTTGGACACTCCCTGAGTTACAGACCTTAAAGGACCACTTCACCCATTGTCAACCTATTTTTCATATAATTGCTCCTCACTAATGCTCATTACAACACATGGCACCATTTTCTGTCTACTCACTCTGTGTCTCAGAGGTTGGCTGCGGATAGTTCAGAAACCGGGCTGCCAGTGACAACAGTGCAAGAAAAGGGTGAAGTGGTCCTTTAACTACTTGAACCCCGGCATCCATATTCTGGCGGGAACATTAGCCCAAAATAGCCGATCGCCTTGCGACACATTGTGAGCTTGTAGATCTGCCACTTTAGGCGAAGAGATTTGGTGTAGACGGAAAAAGTGGTCAAAGTACAGTTGTAACTTAAGTCCAGTTCTCTAAGACTACAGGGGTTTAAGTGGTTACGGGTCCATTCTTGACCATGCTCCACTGGACTCTTTGTTTGAACTGATTAAACTTCTTCACAGGGTACCAGAAATATTAAGTTTCTCTCTTGGTCTCTCTCATCGTTCCTACAGCAGACTACCTGAGCACGTTGAGTGTGAGTTCCACCTCTCTGGTGTCAGACAGTGAATGGACAGGACCGGATAGCCTGCTGTGGACCTCTGCAACTGACCTGGGAAGAGGCGACTCAAACGGAACACACTTGAAGGTTCACCTATTGTAATTTACTTCCGAAATGTACGGTTCTTATGAGTTGCTGCTTATACGTTTGCAATAACACAGTCTCCCATAGGTGGCAGAGAGCGTCCAGAGTCTGACTCAGCTCCTCTACAGTATGCAGGTAAGAATATTAATGCCAGGAAATGACTGCAGGAGCACATCAGTGTTTGCTTTGACCCTGATAATTGGAGAGGGGAAAGGTTGATTGTCCGATGAATAGGAAGTGATAGCTGATAAGTCCTTTTGAGGTTGAGCTTGACAAATAAGCAAGGGATAATTGTCAGAGCGCTGGTCGTTGTTGAAAAATAACCCCCGACAGGATGATTAAACACAGAGGCGGAGCCGAGGTGTTTAATCATCCTGAAGGGGATTCTTTTCAAACAATGACTAGTGCGCTGACAATTATCCCGCTTATTACACGGCTACTTAATAAATACATTAATAAATTGACCCAAAAGTAACAACAAAACAAAGTATTTCCTTGCTGTAATGAAAGTATTCCATAAATGGCCGTCCACCCAGCGCAACACGATCGCCTCGGAAAACAAGGAAGTGTTGATCAAATAGAATACATTTTCGGTTGCTGCATCGTCTATTTCTCGCTTCGAATGTTTTCAAAAACATTCTTGAGAGCAACGTTTAGTTGTAAATGATATTGTGTGTTTGTTTACATGGCTGTCATGTTGGATACAGCATAACATTCTAGTGGTGCAGCAGGTGCTCTGAGTATTTGATTAGACAACGGTGTGTAATAGAGCTCATCGGTCATTATTACACTCACAGTGTGTCACTTCATGCCGCGCTGTGAGCTTGTACATCTGCTATTTTTTTTGCATTTTAGAATAATCTTGAAAGTTAACTACTGATTTATTCGGCATTTGTAGAATCAACCTCAGGTCTTAATGGCTTAAGTGGTAAATCATAATATATTTTTTGTTTAAGTTTGGGTCCCGACACCAAATGTGTCTTTTGGGTCTTGAGATAAGAGTTTGGGAAACAGTGCTTTAGTAGGTGTGGTGTTGTCATCTGTGTCCCTCTGGCTGTGTGCAGGCTGCTGTCACCCTGCAGGACAGCTCTTATGAGATCCACAAGTTGCTGCTTCAGGAGGGAGACCGACCACAGCTCCGCACATCTGTATCGCTCCAAAACAACCCAGTACGTCCACTGACTGATACATCATTGTTCAGATGCTATTCATAGGATAATCACACACACAGCCTTTATTTGCCTGATTTAAGGAAAGTACCATGGTTGAAACCCAGCCACCAAGTTCCTGCAGATGATTTGGTAGAACTCACGGCTCCCTTTGATAAAAAATGATTGATGGAGTTTAACCTCTTGTTCCCTAGCGTCCCTATTCTGTGGCAAACAATCGCAGAAAATAGCCGATGTACAAGCTCTGAACGCACCGCAATTCGACACGTTGCAGGCTTGTAAATCAGCTAATTTCAGATGTTGGTGCTGATGGGAAAAGGAGCGGATCTCTGTAAACTAAGTATATAAAATAGGTTGTTTAAGTCTGTGTCCTTTGTCATCCAGGATCATGAGAAGCAGAGGAGTCTTGACAGGCGGAGAGAGGAGGTGGAGAGGAAGAGTTTGGAGAGGAAGAGAGAAGAGGTGGATGAGGTGCAGAAGCTTCATGTGAGGCTGAGACAGGAGCAACAGCGTTGGGACAGAGAGTGTCTGGCCCGGGACAAACAACAGGTAAGCAACAGGGTTTGTACACCAAATGCAAATCTATGAAGCAGCTATAATACTATTGACTTGCCTTGCCAGTTATTAACCACACATGAGTACAAAAAGCATCACTACACAAGTATGGGATGTTAATTGATGGAGCGGCAATGCGCACATTTACACAGATTCATGAATTGTAGGTGAGTATTAGACGATGATCTTATTAAGATCTGATCTTAAAGGGTAGGCTTTAGAACGTGTCCATGAACATTCATTATGCATTCATTTGATCATCTGAATTTAGTCTTTGGTAGGCCTGCCTATATGCGTTCGGATATGTGTGTTTGGGATTGAAATGTGAAATCCTGATAAGCGTTGCGTCGTCCACGCACTCATAACATTCTGAGTGCGATGTTATTATATTATAATAACATCAATCATACAGTACCTTCCTTCAACCAACTGTCCCAGAGCTCGGTACTGTCCTTGGTGCTGAACTCTCAGCTCTCAGCTCACCTCGTTGGCTACGACAGTCTGATGGGGCCCCATGTGACACTCCACATGCAAATAGCATCATAGCATTACAGCACCTGCAAGTTTTATCCACTTATGCCCTGTTTTATCTACCAGCTCACACAATGCGTTGTTACAATTTAAAAAAAACATTTTGCTTATGCTGACATGCCCAACATAAGGATGTCAAGTTGAAATTGGTATTGTGTATTTGTTTATCCCTGATGGCCAACATGAACCTTCTGTGTTCTCACAGGGCGAACAGGAGAGTCTGCTAGAGCAGCGTGAGCAACAGTGCCTCCTGGAGGCAGAGAGGCTGCGCTGCGAACGCAAGGAGCTGGAAGCCCAGCTATTGGAGTACGAGCAGAATTTAGACATGCTGAAGGATGGCCAGAGGGGCGTGGCCATGGAAAGGGAAAAGATTGAAGCCCAGCAGAGGCTACTCCAGACCTGGAGACACAACCGCCAAAGCAGCCTCCCCGTTATGATACCCATGGATGGTTACCAGGTAAGAAACAGAAGGTTACAGCCATAGAGAGAATGTAATGGATGATAGAATGAGTATAGCCAGGACATGCATTTCTATCTTGGCATTAACCACATGAACCCTTGCATATCTTTTCTGGGCATGTCATATAGGTGAATATTTGGCAAAAACAGAATACATTCTCAGAAAATAGCAGATCTACAGCTTGTAGATAGGACATTTGGTACAGAAGGGAAAAAAGAGGGGTCCAACTAGAACCCAGGGGGAACCCTGTCAACAAATCGGTTTTAAGTGGTTAAGGTTCATTCTCTTCTGCATTCCACCCGTTGTTCACGTCCTCCTCACAGGGAAGCAGTCACAGTCGATCAGGCAGCCTGGACGGTTCAGTGTACGAGAATGAAGCCTTGCTGCTCCGCTCCTTGCAGCAGAATCACCTTCACCACCACCGCCACAACAACAACCAGCACCATCAGAGTCTCAACTCTGGGCCGAGGAAGAACCAGGACAGCCCGACACACAGCCCCGGCCTCACCCCCAACCTTGGCCTGAGCTCCAGCCTCTATAACAGCCTCAACACCCTGCTGAGCCAGGCGCACGGCAAGCCACCCCCAGATGCTGGTCTAGCGTACCCGCACTTCAACAGCAGCCACGGCTTCCCCCGTCCAGTCAACACCCCCATTCACTCCCTCAGCAGTGGGTTCAGCTCACAGCAGCGGAGGACTAACAGTAAGTATACATACTTCACATAGCTTTCCTGTGATGTCCATTAACGACTTTATTATTGGTGAAAATGTCCTAACATTGCAGATACACAAGCTCAACGCATTGCGATGCAACACGTAAGCTTGTAGATCGGCTATTTGTCAAGCCATGAAGTATGAATCAGTGGTTCTCAAAGTGGGGTCCTTAAAGGGGTTTCCAGGGGGTCCTCAGCTATCAATGATTGATAGTTGGGAACCAAATGGACACTTACAGGTCTATAACTCTGGGAGTGTACAAATGGAACCAAATAGACTCGTTAAGGGGGGTCTGTGGCCTAATATGCATGCCAAACACAGGGTCCTTGACATGAAAACGTTTGAGAACCACTCGTATAATAAACGTGGCCGTATTCTGTCTCCTTTTAGCAGACTTCAGCCCCCCATCGGAAAGGTGTCCTGTGCCACCGTGGAGGTCGGGGATCACAGACCTGTATGAGGACTACCCCACCTCCGCCTCCCTCGACCCCCTTCTTACTCCACAGGCATACCTCTCTCTGGAAGGACAGAATGGGGAGGACGGAGGAGAAGAGAACATTGTGTATCTATGAAAGTGTCTTCTTGAGTACTGTGATGGAGGAGTGAGCAACGCATACTGCCTTATATAGAACTGGACTGAGAATATTGCACCTGCTCAAGCCGCGCCCGAGAAAAATATGTGTGTGACAGTGTGCAATTTTGCCTTTTGAGATTGAAAGGCCAAGATATCATTTCTAAAGGGTCATGGTCACCATAAATTCTCAGCTTAAAAAAGTGTAATATAACTTGTCTCAATTAAATTGATATGTTTTTAGTATGCAGGCTATTTAAACCAAGTGACTTCGTATGGCAAAGTTCTGCTCACGAGACACACCATTGGAAGTTAAAACCCAAGTTGAAAAAAAAAACATTCCTGTCAGACTACCTTTTTAAGAGATTGGTTCCTTCCTTATCAGACTCTGTGTCCGCCACTGGAGTTGTTGCTATGAGCCAACACTTAATGTGTAAAAACAGCTGTTTTTGTGCACGTGTGTGTGTGGGGGGGGGGACTAGTCTTTAATTAACTGTATAATCAGATGAGGGAAGGGGCAATGGAAACAAGCAGACATTTGCAGAAAATACGTGCCTTCACTTTGTTGTGACCACTCTTATTTTTTGTTGTGTTATCAAACCTTAAATGTCTGTGTCCAAAAATCTATTTTTTTAATCTATTTGTCTTTGTAACTCAATGTCTATTTCTGCTTCCCTTGTCAATATCTGTAGTACTTTGCTGACAGAATTACTAGAATGATAATTTATACTTCGCATGTCCTTTTCCCCCATCCAATGTAACTGGTTTTCAACGGAAAATGTTATTCCTTTCAGTAGAAAATCTGTTATAAATAGTATAAATTAGGCTTAAAAGTCAGGGACCAGGAAATCAGACTACCGTATGAGTGTACTGTATATAGTCACATTTTGTTCATAAGAGCACTTACAAGTGAACAACCCAAGCCGTTAGGCCTATGTATTAGTTAGCTTATTTAAAGCACAGAAAAATATTTGAGGGACCATAGGCCAAATGAAGAATACGTATACATTACTGTATTCATGTTTAATGTGTTTAGTTTTATGCAAAATCTACCTATGCACACTATGTTAAAGGACACTTAAAATAATGCTTTTTGGGTTGTTTTTGTCACTTAAGTGCCAAATATCCAAGAAGTGAATCTTGTAAAGAAAGTTAGCATTGTTTATTTATTGTTGTGTAAAAACTGCTTCTTGCACTGTCTACATTAATATGTCATTGTAATCTTTATAATCAAAACTGTCAAGTGCCATATTAACTATATAAAATGTTCTACGCCACTGTTTAGTTTATTTTGATAGATTAATCGAATAGGCAAATGTGTCATGGAAGGCTATTGAAGATTTGGCCTGATGCTGAGCTTCAGAGCGACTTTCAACATTGCACACCATAGAAAGTGTGTCTGGTGAGAGCCTGAGCTATTTACTATAATCATGCGATACTGACTGTAGTCTTTTACGAATAGTGGATTTGGAAATGCCTCAGTCTCCTCAATTGTTCAGCAATAGTATATAATCAGGCATGTATCTGCAGCAGCCTTTTGTGTTGACACTCGTATCATTTGTGCTTTCCCACTGCAGGGCCTAAAACCAATCACTGAATTAAGCCTTCCCAGAGGAACGCTTTGGCTGCGTTTAGCACTGTTAGGAAACCAAGACGAAAATTCAACTGCTTCGTGCACAAGACATTCTTAGAACCATCCTACGGTGCAGTGGAAAAGCCCTGTTGGTCAGCTGAGGTCAGCACTTCAGGGTTCCCAGTTCCCACACAGTCTTACCAATGAATTTCCAAAATATCTAACCCTATAGCAATCATTCAGCAAAATTGAGCCTCTTGCTCCAGCATGCAATGCCCAAAGACAGGCAGTGTAATAAAAATAACAGAATGGTGTACTAGAAGGTGGGTTCCACCATACATCAAGTGAATGTGTTTCAGTTTCAAAATGGGAGGTTTCTAGGTCTGTGGGGAGCTGAATCTGTGTTTGATGTTGTCAAAAATCCATTCAGAGACATTCAAATGTATTGTTGATTCTACGTGCGATGTCAGAGCCAACACAGACTCCTGAGTCGCTGCCCTCCACACTGTCCTATCTAACATCAGGGTCTTGAGCTCTGCAGTGTTATTAGCTAAGCTGTGCATCCAGCCCTCTACGTGTTGTTAGCTAAGCTGTGCTTCCAGCTTTCTACGTAGGTGGTGCGCTGCTTGCCTTTCCTGGCTTTGCACTGGGTTAGCTCCCATAGTGTCAGTTTTCTTGCCTCTAGTTCCGGGGGCCTGACGCAGTGCCCTGCCACTCATCCTTCTCTCTGACTTTGTCTGTGACCCGTGGTAGGTCCCCATAGAGGTCCACATTTCTGATGTCCATCCTTTTGACACCTAGTGCCAGTTGTAGCATTCTTGTTTATGTAGCACTGCTAAAAACACCCAATTACTTAAGGTAGGGTAAGTGATTTTCTTTGGTTAAAATAAGTGTTAAATAGCTCTATACTCTGATAGTACTCACAGCTGTATAGTGTTTGTTCAGTAAAAGGAGTCTCCTTGTCTCTCCAGCTCTTTATATAACAGAAAATGCATTTTCGTTTCAGTTTCATTTCCAATTTTATCCAATCAGGATAGAGAACTCAATCAGGATATAGATTAAACAAGTGAAATTGGAAGTGATGACACTAAGAAATGAGCAGGCAAAATTGGAACACTATAAAAATGAAGCTTAAAAATGTGTACTTTCTCCTGATTGGCTGAGATTTTGACACCTACCGGAAAATGTATTTTCTGTTTATTAAAGAGCTAGAGAGACTCCTGTTACAGAACAAACACTCTAATGATTACTATCAGAATATAGTGCTTTAACCTTTTAACAAAATACTTTTTGTTTTAACCCAAAAATATCACTTACCCTACCTTTAAGTGTGCACTTATAAATTTAACAATAACATATTAGTTAGTTGGTAAAATGCAGGGTGCTTAAAGCTAAAACCAATACATGCTTAAAACAAGGCCGACAATGCCACCTTTAAAGGTCTGGTCCTCACAGTTAAACGTTAAAAGGCAACACAGGTTCATATGACAACTTTGGATTTAAGGCAAACACTTAAAACTGAGGCAAAATTGAAAAGGTGAACAAGGTTTTATTAAATCAACCCTGATACAGTGGCATCTAAAATCGCCCATAGAAAGGAATGCCAGCACTCACTTAAGTCCATTTAGGCTCTTATTTATTTAGGTCATAGCTCCCCAGCAACAGTGTCAAACCGGACGTTTCGGCCCAGAGGCCTTCTTCAGCGTATAATGACATCACACTGTTTTTGTGTCACTTATAAAGGGACCTTGGTGCAACGCACAGAGCGGTCCGGGTAACAACAAAATATTTTAACACAAAAGGGTCACTATAAAACAGGAAATACATATATAGAAAAAGAAAGAAAAATAATTACCTAGAACACATTTTTTTAGCAGTAAAGCGGCAGTTTTACAACCTTAGTCTGTGCGAGTCCCTCAGTACTCCTTCATAAAGACAAACTCAGATTTCATTCAAGACTTGCACATTTATAAAAAATGTAAAACACATTTTTTAAATACCGAAGTATACACAGTGTCACTTGAAAAAGAGGTATTAATCATTCATTGTCACATCATCAATTCATTGCTCTACAAAATAAACTCATTTCACTCTCAAGTGGTATGCTCTATCTGTTTTACACACAATAAATACTATAAGAAACAACCTAATAAAAGTTCTTAATTTAGACCTTTAGGGTGTTCTGTTTGGAGAGAGTGTATCCACCATGCCTCTCGTTGCAATAGAAGTTTTTCACGACCCCCTTAAAAAAGGGCAATATTGCCTCAATACCCTGAAACCTTAAAGCACAGACTTCATGTCCCACCGCATTAAAATGTCTAGCAACAGGTGATTTTTCATCCTTGTTTCTAATATTACTTTTATGTTCTGAAATTCTAACTTTAAGTTCTCTTTTGGTTTTACCCACATAACAAAGGCCACAAGGGCATTTTAGCAGATAGACCACAAACTTAGTTTTACAGGTGATGATGCTTTTAACATCTATCTTTTTTCCTGAATGTGGATGCAATACATGATTCCCTCTGATCATTACATTGCAATGAACACAGTTGTAACACGGAAAGTTGCCCGTAGGCAAATCTGACATAAAATGCTGTGGTGGAACATAACAGTCTGCCCTCACTAAAGAGTCCCTCACATTTTTGGCACGTTTGTGTGCAAAGATGGGGGGCTCCTTGAAAACATGACCCACATTAGGATCACTCGATAACACATACCAGTATTTTTTCACAGAATTCTTAATATCAATGCACAAAGGGGATTAGGTAGTGGACAAAACTATCTTTGACTCCCCTGCACGAGCAGGTTTTGGAGTTAACAAGCTAGACCTCTCTTTCTCTCAAGCTCTCTGTACATTAACACTCAGCACTTTATCACTATAACCTTTAGTTTTGAAACGATCGAAGACCTTAGCTTGTCTAAAATCGCCCAAACAATAAAAAGCCCAACCAACTAAAATAAAAACACAATACAAGGTGGAACCAGCCAGTTGGAGGGGGGGGGGGGGGGGGACAGCAGCGTTGATGGCACCACCTCGCACACCAGTTCCGATGTCCCTGTGGAGGACAAGGAGGTACACCAGTCACATTCAAAGCAACGTAACAGTTCTATCTAGCTTAGCATGAGATGGAGACCACAAGTATTGTTGTCGGTTTGAAGACTTACCGGCAAGGCAGAGCTATGCTCTGCGGTGATTGTACGTCAATACTCGGGTCGCTTCCTCCTTCTCTCGTTCCTCCACAGGGTACGATGTGGTCCGTGGATCATATGGGTGGTCAGACTGGTCACCGTCCTATATCGCCTCTCTGGTTCTGGCTGTTTGTACACCCCCGTCTCGGCTGGTCCGTCGTCTCCGGTGCGTCCGTTCCCTGGCTCTCCCTTTTGTCCATCCTGGCCTCCTCGCCGTCACACCAGCAACCTGGCCTAGGAACTAGTATATACTGGGCCATTAATTTAATCAATTTGCATGGTTTGGATATTTTTTTGCTGGGTTTACTTATTCACTTCATTTGCGTATTCATATTATTTAGATTTTCATATTTGCCGTTTAGGGTTAGGTTAGAGCCCCTTTAGTAGACCCTTAAGCCTCCCCCCATTTGGACCCTTAATCCCATTTCCCAGTTAAAATAACCCCAATAAAAACAATAAAATGTTTCAAAGATATTCCACATTTTTCAAATTCTCAAGATATGTTTTTTAATGGCAGATCTACACGTTGTGAGCTTGTATATCGGCTATTTCAAATAGCCAATGTATATTAAAAGGGCGAAGGGCTCGCTTCTTTTGGGCTTGTTTTCATAGACCTGGTTGCTTGTTTCTCTCGCACACTGGCAACACTAGCCTTTATGTCATCTCACGATGGATAGCGACAAGATGATCCTACAAAGAGTGTGTTAGTGGATTGCTGGGAGCAAGAATCGAACTGCATGAGTTTTGGGTGGATTGGTAATGCAAAGGCAGGAAGTATAGGGCTAAATGAACTGGAGTACAGTCCCACAGTGACAATCCCTCCCATACCTCCCTGGCTATTTACATGGCCGTGTGTTGACCTTGGGGTACAGCAGGAAATAAAGAGCAAGCCAAAGTTTACTCCAGTGGGGTACACAGTCCAGACATATTGTGAGCAGCGGTATCCAGACTCAGTGTTCTTATATACAGATGGCTCCAAAGACCCTGTATCAGGATGTGCAGGGTCAGCTGTGTACATCCCAGTAAGCAAGGTAAATATTAGGAGAAGACTAACAGGCCATGTGTCTGTATATACAACAGAGTTGGTGGCGATAATCATAGCCTTACAATGGATAGAAGAAAAAGGAATAAACAACAGTCATAGCGTCGGATAGCTTTTCAGCATTAGAGAGCGTAAGATCAGGGAGATCTGCATGCCGAATGGACCTTATAAATGAAATATATATGATTTTGTTTAGAGTAGGAAAGAAAGGAATAACAACACAATTCCTGTGGGTCCCAGCTCATGTTGGTGTGGAGCGAAATGAGCATGCAGACAGCCTGGCCAAACAAACACTAAGATTTAGACAGATAGACATGAAGGTACCATTAAGTAAGAGTGAAATCAAACCAATGATCAGGGCTTATACCCCGTCAGTGTGGCAGCAATACTGGGATGAGGGGGAGGTTGGAAGACACATGTACAATATCCAAAAGCAGGTCGTTACTGAGAGGGTGGTGGGCTGGAAGAGGAAGAGTATCATCACACGGTTGAGAATTGGACATACAGGGCTGAATGATTCACTACATAGAATAGGGAAGCACCTGACAGGGAAATGTACAGAGTGTGACGAACAAGAAACAGTAGAACATGTACTTCTCCAATGTGGGAAATACAACAGTGAGAGGAATCAATTATATCAGGAGTTGGAAAAGGGGAAACATCATGATTTAACACTGTCAGGTCTCTTAGGGAAAGCAGCAGGGAAGATATATGTTAACATCATTAGATACATAAGAGGAACCCAGTTAGTGAATAGAATATAGAGTTCTATTTTTATTTATTGGTTTACTGTACATGTCCAGTTCACAATCCAGTCCAGCTGGTGGCGGTAATGCTCCTTAAATGGGTGCCAACTGCCAAAAAACACCAAAGAAGAAGAAGAAGCGACAAGATGACTACCGCACATTTGTCGCCTGTAGCGAATGATAATGGCACCCTCAAGGTGCTGATCACCTTAATATTGACCGATAATTTAAACACCTACACTTTTGCTGTTGGAGCACCCCCCGGTGGAGATAAGAAAGTGGCTAACTTTATCCTACTGTAGCTCTGCTCACTTGCTAACGCTCTGGACCAGAGCTAAGTGTTAACCATCCTAGCCAAACACTTCGTCGTGAGCGAGCAGTCTTCCCTCTCACGCCGAGCGACAAACAAGATGTTTGCGGTCATACATTTGTCGCCTGTACCAACCGACAATGGCACCCTCAAGGTGCTCAGCACCTTGATATTGACACATGATTTGAACAATTTGAACTACGCAGTTGTTGGAGCCCCACCTATATTGACACATGATTTGAACAATTTGAACTACGCACTTGTTGTTGGAGCCCCACCTGCACTCCCCACCGGCGCTCAGTGCTGTATTTTCGAACGCACCCAGGGGGCGAACAGCCTTCTACCATGCCGTTGAAGGCACAAGGGGTCGAGGCTGGAGTAGCCTCGGTCCCAGCCTCACTTATCTGCGAAAAGGCGAATCTTCTTTTCGGCCTCACAAGAGGCGAAAAGAAGAAACAAGGTGCTGACTACATTGATATTGACTGCTTCCTCTCACGCCGGCCCGGATAGCGATAAGATGGCCGCCGCTACCAATGATAATGGCACCCTTAAGGTGCTGACCACCTTGATATTGACCAACAACTTAAATGACATTGAGATATTGGAAGCTTAAAAATACCGGCTGCCCGATCGATGATGGTCAGAGGGTAGTCCTGCAGCCGACACTTCATATGTCAAGCTTAAAAGATTCTAACTCCATGAAGATAATCACCATGCTGCTCATGACCGGCTCTGCAGGCAATTAAGGGAGATTGTAATGACTCATTGACAATATATGCCATGCTGCTCGTGACCGGGGCTCTACCGAAATATGACAGTCAACTGGTCACCCCGCGAGGTAAGAACGTGTCTAACTTATCCTAGCTAAGCTCTGCTCACTAGCTACTGTGGACCAGAGCTAACTTTGTTAGGTCTCGCTTGCCGAAAATAACCAAGCTAGGTGGAAAGTAATTAAGTACGTACAATTCTGAGGTATTTTTTTACTTTACTGGAGTATTTCCGATTTCAGTACTTTCACTCCACTACATCTCAGAGGCAAACGGTGTACTTTTATTCCACTACAATTATTTGAAAACGTTAGTTAATTTGTAGATTTTGATTATTATTACAAAACATACATTAAGCACTTCATCCAAATTCGATCATTTGAAAATAGCAGATCAAGCTCAGGCATTGTTAACTGGTGGGTAATAATGTCAGACCCTGGAAGCACCACAAACAATGTACAAAAACGATATCATTTGATTTGCACAACGGTTATTGCACGGGTACTTAACTCGCCCTGGAGGCGGGACCCTCCCCTGGGTCTGAGCTCGTGATGTCGTCCAACTCCCCGGGGAGATGCTTGCTGGACGACGTGACAGCACAGGCCGCAGGTCGGCGGAGCAAAGTGAACGCACACTCGCTACAGTTCCCACCTATCTAAACTACAGGAGACCGTAAATGTAGTCTCCCCTCCTGCTAACACAAAGCCAGCTAGCTCCCCCTCACTAACTGTCTTCACCGCCGGCAAGACTAACACTTACGAACGGCTCCTCCCGTCCCCCGAGTGCCGTTTCACCAGACGTGGTGCTCCAAACCCTGTGCTTGTCCAACTGACCTTTTTATAGTGTCAGCGTCCTCTCCCCACCTGAAAACTATGCTGTCAATGAGTCCCTGCTCATCTTCCACACCTGCATTCATCAGTGTAAATCAATGGGACATTCTGCATAATGAGTACTCTCTACTACTGTAAGTATATTTTGATACCAATACTTTTGTACTTTTACTCAAGTACATTTTAAATTCCAGACTCAGAGTATTTCTACACTGCAGAATTGATACTTTTACTTAAGTGAAAAATGTGAATACTTTTTCCACCACTGGTCCTTAGCTTGCATTTTGATGGGTTGGAGATGGATAGAGGCTTTTCTGGTCACTAACAACCAAGTGATGGAAAAAGTACTCAAATATTTTACTTAAAGGTAGGGTAAGTGATATTTTCTGTTATTTCTTTTTGTTTTGTTAAAAGGTTAAAGTACAATATTCTGATAGTAATCATTGCTACAGAGCGTTTGTTAGGTCACAGGGGTCTCTCCAGCTCTTTAGTAAACAGAATATAGGTACATTTTCAGGTAGGTGACAAAGTTTAAGCCAATCAGGAGAGAGCACTGAAAATGCATTTTCTGTTTAATAAAGAGCTGGAGACTCCTTTTACTGAAAACTCTATAGCAATGAGTACTATCAGAATATAGAGCGATTTAACACATATTTTAACCAAAGTAAATCAATTACCCTACCTTAAGTAAAAGTACCAATACAGCAATGTAGAAATACTCTGCTTTAACGTTCGGAATTCAAAATTTACTTGAGTAAAAGTACAAAAGTATTGGTATCGAAATGTACTTAAAGTATCAAAAGTTAAAGTACTCGCTACACAGACTGTCCTGTTTCACAAGTTTTCAAATGTATGAAATTCATAAAAATCCTTTTGTAAATAGCAGATCTACAAGCTCACAAATCGCGACACATTGTGTGCTTGTAGATGGGCTATTTTCAAATGGCCGAAATGTAAACAGGGCTGTAGTGGTTAATGTATGTTTTTTAATAATGACCAAAATCTGCAAAGTAACCAGTTTTAAAATAATTGTAGTGGAGTAAAAGTACAATATTTGCCTCTGAGATGTAGTAGAGTAAAAGTATTGAAAATACTCAAGTCAAAATAAGTCAAAATTGTACTTAAGTACAGTATTTGAGTACTTGTACTTAGTTACTTTACACCACTGCCAACAACAAACTTGTTCGGTTGTAATATTTTAAAACAGCAAAACAAAGCTATTTATTAAACAGTACATCATATAATTAAATCAAATCTTTTTTTTACACAGATTCAAATGTTTTATGGTCATGATTCACCAGGAGCCTGTATGGCTTGGTTTCAGGCTTAAAATAATATATTTTCGGAAATCTCTATGGGCTTTTGATAACAGGAAGTGTCGCCCCTAAACACGCTCGCCACCTGTTTAGGAGTAGACCACTTACCCCAGGTCCGGTCCGGTCGCCCCAAACGAGCAGAACCATCGCCCCACAACGACGGTCCACTCGCCACGCCGGTGCGGAATGCTCGCCCAGAACCCTCGACCCGCCGGTGCGGAATGCTCGCCCACAATTCATATCATGGGGTCCATGTTTGTGCACACAACCACATTAATCTAAAACGATCCGGGGGGACTGTATTTAGGGGCGACCGGTTGGGTATTCCTTTCGATCTGTGGCACCACAAAATGGCCGCCACTGCTATGTTCTACGTTCTTTTCGGCTAACGACACTGCCAACGCTCAGTTTCCTTGATCAAATGGTCAGAAATAACAGGGATATGGATAGGTTTCTGTCATATTATTGCCTTTACTGTTGTGAATACTGTAGTTTATGAGTTTATGAGTTTATTAGGATCCCCATTAGCTGGTGCATAACAACAGCTAATCTTCCTGGGGTCCACAAATAACATAAAACATGACATTCGACAGTACATTACAGGACAATGATACAAATAGTGTACAGCGTCAATTTTCCTTCAAACAGTGACTTTCATATCAACCATCACATACAGCTTATTTTCTGATTCCCCATTTCCTTGGAAAGAAAAATTAAAAGAAAACAATAATACTAATAGTAATTTTACAAATGTCTCCCTTTGCTTCTTTTAAAGTAAAAACAAACTAAACAAATACAATCCTAATCATAACTGTGAAAGGATGTGTGTGTGTCTGTGTTAGCGAAAGTGCCATATTCCTGCATGTGTTTAAAAAAAAAAAAAAAAAATAGAATAAAAACCCTATATGAATGGGTATTCTGCTGTATGTTTACCATAACCTGTCTGCTGCTAGTGTAATTACAATCGTTTGGCTTCTAGATGCCTCTTCAATCGTCTTTTGAAGCTTGCTTTAGTTTTTTCTTTAGAAATCTGATCTGGCAGTGTGTTCCATGCAGCCATGGCTCTATACAGCACTGTGCTCTTCATAGACTCTGTTTTGGCTTTAGGGTTTTGATAGCAACCTCTTGTGACATGTCTCGTCTTATATGTATGGATTTTAGAGCTAGGTGTAAGTTGCTTATATAGACAGGTTGGATGTTTCAGCTCATTTATGTTTCTCAAAAAGACAAGGAGTGATACCATCAGCCTCTCCGTGACTAATGTCCAGGAGAGCTTGACATGCATTTTGTTTACATTATGCCTTGGTGTACACCTAAGGGCAAGCCGAGCTGCTCTGTTTTGAACCAGTTGCAGCTTTCCCAGGTCCCTCTGTCATAACCCTCTGTCATAACAGTCATAACACGGACAGAGCATGGTTATTATGTATTACCAAGTTAAGAGTTCATGATGCATTATTGGAAACGGATTGAACTAAGCTTCCCCTCTGTACCATGCAGGTTTCCTCTGGCAATGTTTCTTTCTTATACTGTATATGTTACACACACACACACACACACACACACACACACACACACACACACACACACACACACACACACACACACACACACACGCACACACACACACACACACACACACACACACACACACACACACAGTCTCCTTGGATTCAGAATTGTGTGTAATAAATTAAAAAAAATCAGTTGTGTAGACAATGTACATTTACTTGATAATGCCGTTTTCTGTTTCAGAATCACATTTCGGTGGCTGATGTCATCATATGGGCATCACTGGCGGAAGCATTTGTTGACAGAAGAGTAGCAGGTGAATGCTAATATAGATGTGTTGGCTAATACTGTAGCTTTTATGTTACAACCTACTTTAAGATTTTTCGGATGACTTTTAAGGACGGCCAGGATCCCAATTACATTTTAGATAGTGTTGGTCCTGTATGACCCTGAGTGCAGCCTTAGATCCTCAAATAGGGCTTTCTTAGTTGTTTTAAAACTCACCTGGGGACGGATGATGGAGCCTGTGGCCCGGGCACCTATGCTCTGGAAGGATGAGGATCTGAGCAAAGTGGGCTTTATTCACATTGTGTGTGTGTGTGTGTCGCATGCACGCACGCACGTACACACACACACACTGTGATGTTGCTAGGTTTTCAATGTAATGGGTCCCGTGACCCAAGGGTGGTATTTTAGATGGGTCCCAGGGACATTTTGAGTCCCACAAAAATTAACGCGTTTAACAAACACATATATTATTTCAAATGATTTTTTTTTTTTTATGTATACAAAACAATCACAACGTTTCATCGATTAAAAACGACAGTGCCTCAGTTGATGGTAGGTTCCTGTGTCTTGTGTCAGTGGCTTCCAGGCTCCCGAATGAGTGTCGCATTCGATACGAGGTGTACAACCGCGAGGGGCGACTAATCCGCAGCTGCCTGCTGTCTCGTAACGAGCTCCACGGACCCCGAAGGACCTACGCCAACCAGGTAGGACACGCTATATCATCATCATGAGACCCATCAAAACGTACAGTATGTATCGTCTTATCTGCTTTGACACTAGGAGGAGAGAATAGGAAGGACGTAGAGATACAGAGTAATTTCACTGACGTTAACCCTTTCAGACCGAGAACGCATCTGTGTCATTTTAAGATTTCTTTGGCTATTCAAAAATAGCAGATATACAAGCTTGTAGATCTGCTATTTTTGAAAAAATCTTGAAAATATTTTTTAAGCAAACATTTTGAACTCAAATCTTTGCTTCTTGGGGGATTATACAAATGTCTTCTAAATCCTAGTTTTTGGAAAAACAAAAGAAAATGTTGCTACAATCAGTGGTTCTCAAACTTGTTCATGTCAAGGACCCCCAAAATTATATGAATTTTGGCCGTGGACCCCCATCTGAAAATATTTTGTTCCAGGGACCCCCCAGAAGTTGTAACGGAGTTAAAAATGTTCGCTACGGAAAAACATATATTCAAAGATTGGCACACATTTTCACAATTAAAAAAAAAAAAAAGCAGATCTACAAGCTCATAGCGCGGCGAGCTTGTAGATCTGCTCTTTTTTGAATAGCCCAAAGAAATCTTAAAATGACACAGATGCGTTCTCGGTCTGAAAGGGTTAAGACCGGGAAAGCATCATTTTAGATTTTAACCACTGAAACCATTATCTTATACTTGGGCTATTTATGCAAACAGAACAGTGCAAAGTATATGCAAACATAGAACAGTATATAAAGTAAATGAAATAGCACCAAAATAAATAAACTAGAAGAAAGACATAGTAAATTAAATACTTGTAAACTAAATAAAGTGTATGGTGCATTATGCACAGCTCAATTAAAGTCTCTGTAGCATAGAACATGGTACAGGGGCGGCCATAGCTGAGTGGTTAGTGAGCCCGCCTAGGGAGCCAGAGGCCCTGGTTGCCCCAGGTACGATTCCAGGCCACGCCAGCATATGTGTCGATGAAATGAAATTTGTCCCTGAGCAAGACTCTTAACCCCTAATTGCTCACAGGCCCTCATTGGAAACAAGCCCGCAAGGACATTCATGAACGTCCTGTTAAAAGGAATTATCATTATCACATAGAACATATATAATGGCACCAAAATAAGCACTTTGTTGTGCATTATTAGCAAAAATAAAGAGTGTGTGGTGCTTTTGTATGTATGTTAGTATAACGTTATATTATTATTGCTCATCCATGATCTAAGCTTGATTTGACAAAATGTGTTTCCCCTTCTTCTTCTACTTTCCTTTTCCTCTTTATCCTAGGAGGGATTGGCTTGGTACGGCCGCGCGGCTACCTGGCGATCGCTGGATCCTGCTGACAGCTGGCTGTCACCTGTCACGGGCACAGATGTGGAGTCTGTGCTCCCCCGCCCAGTGGTGGAAGAAGTACTCATTTTTTTTACTTAAGTAAAAGTATCAATACTACAATGCAGAAATACTCTGTTACAAATAAAAGTCTGGTATTCAGAATTTACTTGAGTAAAAGTACAAAAGTATTGGCATCAAAATGTACTTAAAGTACCAAAAGTAAAAGTAATCATTATGCAGAAATCTTCCATTCAAAATGTATAAAATCATTTGAAAATAGTAGATCTACAAGCTCACAACGCGTCACAACACATTGTGAGCTTGTAGATCGACTATTTTCAAATAGCCTAAGTCTATATAGGGCTAAAGTAGTTAACTTATGTTTTTTAATAATATTTAAAATCTACTAAGTAATAATAACTAAAGTTGTCCAATAATTGTAATGGAGTCAAAGTGCTATATTTGCCATAATGACTTCTTTACGCATTGAACCAACTTGATTGGTTTTGATTATAGATTTTTTTTTAAATCAACAAACAAACAAACGTTGCATACGTGTAGTCGGTGTGTGGCTTGAGGTTCTTCAGCTCGATGTCCTCCCTCTGGCTCTTCAGTTTCTGGATGTCGGTGAAGAAGCTGTTGTTGTAGAGGACCAGGATGTACATCTTGCGGTACGGGTGCGGGATCTGCACCGTGATCACAGCGCTCGAGTGCAACACCTGTAAGGGGGTGCAACCATTTAAATGTATTAAAAAGTATCAATAATCGATCATCTGATTAAATAATTGATTAATAACTTACAGTTGGAACGTTTGGTTTAACAGTCCCATCTGTAAGTACTAAGAGACATGGAGAGCCAGCTTTTAGTTTGTATCTCTCTGCCAGTGATTCCCCAAATGGCTGAATAAGCAGATCTTAAGACATTTATTTTTGCTTTGCTTATCTCAATGATTAATTTGATAGCTTTTGTTTGTGTTCCCTTGCTCTTATACTGAGTATATTTTCGTTTTATGCAAATTTTATTCATTTTGACTGTTTTACTGTCTTCTTATTTTGATGTACTTGTTTTTATGATCTTAAATTTGTTGGTGTAAAACCCTTGAGTTGCATGTTATGTATGAAAGGTGCTAATGATAATAAATATCATTATCATCATCATTAATAATCGATCCCTTATTTTGGGCATGGTCATTTTATGCAAAACGTTTTCAAAACATTTTCAAAACTTTATCTACAAGCTCACAACCAGGCCTGGAATTTCACCATTTTAGGGGCAAGGCCACTTGGCCTTTGGTGTTGTAAATCTTTTGACGGCAGGAAGGCCATCAAATAAAACAAGATTTTAGTCCATTGAAAGAATTAATTGAATTTAAGGGTTAAGGATAATTTTAAATGTAATATGTATTGTAGACTATCTGCAGTGAAATAAATAAAGTATGGTATTTACACTATGATCCATGCTCAGCCCTGCACCAATCAAAGTCACTGGATTGGTTTAAAGATGGGGACTCAGGGGAGTTAAGAATTCAGAATCTCAACAAAAGACACTGGTGTCTACATGACAAGAAAGAGACACCGGTGTCTACATGACAAGAAAGAGACACTGGTGTCTAGATGACGAGAAAGAGACACTGGTGTCTACATGACAAGAAAGAGACACTGGTGTCTAGATGACGAGAAAGAGACAGAGCAGAAAGTGGTACAGTCAGCTGGGGCATTAAGGCCACTGTGGCCTCAGGGCCATTTTCTTGAGGAGAACAAGGCCAAACTGAGGGGCAACGACGGCCATGGCCTTAGTGGCCTCCCTGAAATTCCTGCCCTGCTCACAACGCATCTCGATGGAACACATTGTGATGGATATAAATTATTCAATCAATCAATAGATCAATCAAAAGCACCTGTTTGAGCGATCCTGTGCTTCTAGACCTCACAGCTGCCTTCGACACTTTACAACACAGCATTCTCCTCTCACGTCTAGAGTGCTGTGTGGGTGTCGGAGGCACTGCTTTAACATGGTTCAGGTCCTATCTGTCAAACAGATCGTTCTCTGTAGCCCTAGGTGACTCCACGTCATCCTCTGCACCTCTCCCATGTGGAGTCCCGCAGGGCTCAATTCTTGGCCCCATCCTTTTCTCCCTGTACCTCCTCCCTCTGGGTTTGATTTTTAAAAACCATGGCATTCCTTACCATTTCTATGCAGATGACTCGCAGATCTATATGCCCCTGAAAAAAAAATTACACCACCTCCCTGAACTCACTGATGGACTGTCTGAAGGACATAAAAGCATGGATGGCCCTGAATTTCCTTAACTTTAATGAAAGTAAAACAGAGGTCATGGTGTTCAGACCCAGCACCGCCTGCGACACCTCCTCTCTGGATCTGGGCCCCCTGCAGCCTTTTCTAAAACCAGTGGTCACTAACCTTGGTGTCAAATTGGACAGTGATTTTAAGTTTGACAAACAGATAAACTCTGTTGTTAAATCCAGCTTTTATCAGCTGAGGCTCTTAGCCAAAGTCAAGTCTGCTGTAACCCTCTCTGATTTTGAACGTCTTATCCATGCTTTTATCTCAACCCGACTCGACTACTGTAATGCACTTTGTTGGCATTAGCCAAGCCTGCTTGCCACGACTACAGTTAGTCCAAAACGCGGCCGCTCGCCTCTTAACAGGGGCACGGAAATATGATCACATCTCCCCTATTCTTGCCTCCCTACACTGGCTCCCAGTTCGTTACAGGATTCAGTTTAAGACTTTAATGTTTGTCTTTAAGTCTTTAAATGGGCTGGCACCATTATACATATCCGAACTTCTACCTCCCAATAATGGTACAAGGGTCCTGAGGTCTACTGACCAGTCACTCCTTAAAGTCCCAGCAACTAAGTTGAAAACACAGGGAGATAGATCATTTTCCTCCATAGCGCCCACATGGTGGAACAAGCTGCCACCCCATGTTAGTGTCTCAAACCCTGCCTGTGTTTAAATCACGTTTGAAAACTCACTTGTTCTCCTTGGCGTTTGAAAATTCAGATTGAGAAGCTGCTGCTTCCCCAGGCATTGTGTCAATCGTTGTCTTGTTCATTGTGTGTGTTTCTCTTGTTTATTTTAGTATTTTACTGAGTGTACAGCACTTTGGTTCAACACTGTTGTTTTTAAATGTGCTCTATAAATAAAGTGGATTGGATTGGATTGGATATCCCAGATAAATACGCAGCAGTGCATGAGTGGTATGACAATGTGATTGTTATGCCTGGATGTGTGACTGTCTTGTCCAGGGTGAACCATGGCCTCACTCATCCGCAGGATATATATCTCCCTGAAGGTGCGGATGAGTATGACAGTGGCAGTGATGATTACACTAGGGGTGCAACAGTTAACCCATTAAGACCTGAGGCCGATTCTACAAATGCCTTCTAAATCCTAACAGTTTTCTGAAAAACGTGTTGCTATAGTAGTGGTTCTCAAACATTTCCATGTCAAGGCCCTCCAAGATTATATGTATTTGGCCGCGGACCCCCTATAATAACCAACATTTTGTTCCAGCCCCAGAAGCAAAGATTTGAGTTAAAATTGTTCACTTTAAAAATTATATTCAAAGATTGGCACACATTTAAAAAAAGTTCTACAGTACAAGCTTCGTGCCGTGCTATGAGCTTGTATATCTGCTATTCTTGAATAGCCAAAGAAATCTAAAATGACAGAGGCTTTCCCAGTTTTAATGGGTTAATGGAACTAATCGATTTGATTAATGAAAGAAAATGATAAAGTATCAATTAACATTACAGGCGAAACAAATGTCAAACATATTGAAAATAGTAGATCTGCTCGCCAGTAGTACTAGCCAGTAGTAGAACTGCTATTTTCACAATTTTTACATGACATGTGTGAATAGTTTTTGTTTGTTTTTACAAATCTATTACATTTTTGAGCAGACAAAAAGGACAGGCGGTATTCATGACCGTTGTAGCAAAGAGGTCTGCAATTCTTTTTGACACAAACAACATAAGTGACAACAAGAAAGTAAACTAAATTCAGCAAACTAATATACAAATAAAATTGAAGCCCAGCAGAGGCTACTCCAGACCTGGAGACACAACCGCCAAAGCAGCCTTCCCGTTATGATACCCATGGATGGTTACCAGGTAAGAAACAGCAGGTTAGACAGCCATAGAGAGAATGTAATAGATGATAGAATGAGTATAGCCAGGGCATGCATTTCTATGCTTTCAACATCCATCTTGGTATTAACCACATGAACCCTTGCGTCTGTATTCTGGGCATGTCATATAGGTGAATATTTGGCAAAAAAACGAATACATTCTCAGAAAATAGCAGATCTACAAGCTCACGGGTCATGTTGTGACAACTTGACACATTGTGAGCTTGTTTGACGAAGACATTTGGTGCAGAAGGGAAAAAAGAGGGGTCCAACTAGACCCCAGGGGGAACCCTGTCAACAAATTACATCGGTTTTAAGTGGTTAAGGTTCATTCTCTTCTGCATTCCACCCATTGTTCACATCCTCCTCACAGGGAAGCAGTCAGTCGATCAGGCAGCCTGGACGGTTCAGTGTACGAGAATGAAGCCTTGCTGCTCCGCTCCTTGCAGCAGAATCACCTTCACCACCACAACAACAACCAGCACCATCAGAGTCTCAACTCTGGGCCGAGGAAGAACCAGGACAGCCCGACACACAGCCCCGCCCCCGGCCTCACCCCCAACCTTGGCCTGAGCTCCAGCCTCTATAACAGCCTCAACACCCTGCTGAGCCAGGCGCACGGCAAGCCACCCCAGGATGCTGGGCCCTATTTCACGAAAGCAGAATTAGGGGTTAAGGCTGGATTTAACACCTATCCTGGCTTAATTTAGCCAGGATTTGCGATGAATCAGTTTCATGAAAGCTGAATTATCTTGCCAGATTAGTTTATCCGTGACTAGATTTCACGAAAGAAAATTCACACAATCCTACCTTAGTTACCATGGCAATTTAGCTGTGAAGTTATCCTGGTCCCAGCCAAGCTTAATTAATTAGTTAGTCCAATGACTCCAATCTTAAACCAATGACTTTTTCCACAGTTAATTCAACACATATGTTTGTATATGGACTCATTTTAATGACCCTGCATTCAAATAAAATGAAATAAATACAAGATATAATCTATTTAATTATATTACCGAAATAGTGTGTGACCATGAATCATAATTGTTTCACAATGACTCATGTGATATGTCATTGTCACATATGTTAACACTATAGTTCATATTGTAGCTGTTTGGTAATATATTAGTTTTTTTTTTAGATTATAAAAAATGTCTGACACACACACACACACACACGTGGACACACACACACACACACACACGTGGGGGGGGGGGGGGACTAGTCTTTAATACACTGTATAATCAGATGAGGGAAGGGGCAATGGAAACAAGCAGACATTTGCAGAAAATATGTGCCTTCACTTTTGTGCGATCACTAGTCCGCCCCAACGCTCCTGATTTTGTGTATAGAGGGGCGGGTGTATAGAGCCGGCGAGAGACTGCGCCTGATCCCATTGGTTCACCGATCTGTCCGTCAACCCCCGCCCCGTTAACACAACATTACGAGCGACGCCCACTGCACTCTGGTTGGTTGGGAAGTGAAACACTTCCTCATACCCGCCTCGCCTTGGTCCCAACCCTAGTCGCATCTTGTAGATATGCTATTTTCAGAGCGGAACCAAACATAAAATGACTTGTCTTTTAGTTTGACTGGATCTCCTCTCCATAGTCCCTCTCTAACAATTAAGTCTAGTTTTTATTTGTTGATGAAATTGTCAGTATATTTAGTCTTAGTTTTAGTCATCGTAGCTTAGTTTTAATTTTGTTTGTCTGTGAAAAAAGGTAGTTGACGAAAGGATTTCGTCATAGTTTTAGTCGACGAAACACGTGTGTGTGTGTGTGCGTGTGCGTGTGCGTGTGCGTGTGTGTGTACACTTGTATTACTATACTTGTGAGGGCCAAATGTCCACACAGGTATAGCAGAATCTGAGCAATAGAATTGCCGTCTCTCTTTCCTGGTCCTCACAACAGAAACGGTTGTTTGGAGGATTATATAGGCATTTAGAGAAAAGAAAATTGCCGATCTTCTAGCTCACAACAACGTGTTGCAGCACTGAGATTGTAGATCTGCTGTTTTCGACTTTAAATGGCAAGAAATTGTCAAAACAGCATTCATAAAATTCATTAAAATGTTGATGTCCTGAGAAGTGCAGTACTGTGTGTGTGTGTGTGTGTGTGTGTGTGTGTGTGTGTGTGTGTGTGTGTGTGTGTGTGTGTGTGTGTGTGTGTGTGTGTGTGTGTGTGTGTGTGTGTGTGTGTGTGTGTGTGTGTGTCGGGCCGCTTCCCTACACGCACACTACGCAGGTTGCGTGGGGCCCCGCCTACCCGCCGATCAAAGGGGCCCCCTCTCCGCCCCCTCCCTTCAGCAGAAAATAACGTGCATTACTGCGTTCACATCAGCGCAGGCTGCGCAGCGCAGCACTGCTTGGCTTGAATGAGACAGCTGCTGCAGGCTGTCTGATTGGCTGTCTGTCAGTGGCACGCTCTGGTGTGTGCTGTCTGCTCCGCCTCCCCTCCCCTCTCAGTGACAGTGAGAGTGTTTTGGTTTGATAGAGCGGTTAGCGCGCGTTGGTTTAAACATAAAGAAAGCTCACTCACTAGACAAAATGAAACGCATATACCCCTCTGGATACGAGAAAAAGAAAAAACGTCAGACGGAGCTGAGACAACAGCAATCAGGTAATTAAATACAACTGTAACAGTTTACTTGTCTTGCAATTGCAATAATGTGGTGGTTGTTGTTGTTGTTGTTGTTGTTATGTGCTGCACTGTGAAGCCAGTGAGCCATGCTGTTGTTGCTGTGTTTGTAGCCAGCGTGCAATTGCCTTTGTCGGGTTAGAACAGTCTGTCAGCTAGTCTGCTAAGTTGCAGTGGCAATGTGGTGGTTGTTGTTGTTGTTGTTGTTGTTAAGTGTTGTACTGTGTGAGCCAGCAAGCCATGCTGCTTCTGCTCCTCCTGCTGTCGTTTGTTTTGTAATCTGATATCTCTCTCATATAACGTGGTGCCTCTGGGTCTGCCTCACTGAGGGTAAAAGCAGCAGCACTGTCTGTATACCTGCCATTTCATCTTCTAAGTTTTAGTTTGGCAAATATATCCTGAAATCATTTCATGATATATTTACCAAACTAAAACTTGACAATATCATAACCTTTTCTTTTCTTTTCTTTTTTAACACTATCAGGCAAACCCATGCTAGGTTTAGTTTAAAGTTGAATGCACTGATGCAAAATGGAAAGTTATACAATGACATTGACTAAATAGCTATTGATGAAATATCAAAACATTTTGGGCATACTGGGAAATATATGGATGCACAACATTATCTATATCTATCTATCTATCTGTCTATCTGTCTAACATGTACTCAAGTACTGTACTCGAGTATAATTTCAAGGTATTTTTATTGAGTAATCAGGGGCACCCAATCGAAAAAATAAGAATTAAACAACATAAACCAGAACCAAACAGATTGTAAAATTGTATTTATTTCCCCCCGATAAAAAAAATGGAATGTCATATTTCAGTCATCTGAAATGTTTTAGTTTTTGTCTAGTTTTAGTTGACTAAATATCATAAGATTTTAGTCGACTAAATCTACAGTTGTCAACTACATATTTTTTTGGCAGTCCTTGATGGTGTCGTTATGCCTGATTTATACTTGGCCTTGTGCCGAAAACAGCAGATCTACAAGCTCACAACGTGTCGCAGCTATTTTCGGAGCGAGACACGTGCGACGTGCACAGCCAAGCATAAAATGACTGGTCTTACTTCTAATGGATCTCCACTAAAACTAACATTTTAGTCTACTTTTATTTGTTGACAAAATTGTCAATATATTTAGTCATAGTTTTAGTCATCGTAGCTTAGTTTCTTATTTCGTTTTTGTTTAGTTTTCAAAAGGTAGTCGAGGAACATTTTTCGTCATAGTTTTAGTCGACGAAATGAACACCGTTTTACTTTGTTGGATGTGTTTGTGCGGAGTGTCTGCTGGGTCCGTGCCCCAGAAGTCCCCATTTCTGATGTAGTCCGTCCATGTGACACCTAGTGCCATTCGTAGCATTCTTGTGTATGTAGCAATGCTAAAAACAAATTACTAAAGTGTGCACTTATAAATTAAATAACATAAGTTAGTTGGTAAAGTGCAGGGTGCTTAAAGCTAAAACCAATACATGTTAAAACAAGGCCGACAACGCCACTTTTAGGAGGTCTGGTCCTCACAGTTAAACGTTAAAAGGCAACACAGGTTCATATGACAACTTTGGATTAAAAGGCAAAAGCATTATGAACGGAGGCAAAATTTAAAAGGTGAACACTTTGTTTTATTAAACTAACCCTGATACAGTGGCATCTAAAACCGCCCAAAAACAATAAAATGCCTAACCAACTAAAAAGAGCCCAAACAACTAAAATAGAATTTTAAAAAAACAATACAAGGAGAAACTGGACAGTTGGGGGGGGGGGGGGGGACAGCAGCGTTGGATGGCACCACCTCGCACACCAGTTCCAATGTCCCTGTGGAGGACAAGGAGGTACGCCAGTCACATTCAAAGCAACGTAACAGTTCTATCTAGCTTAGCATGAGATGGAGACCACAAGTATTGTTGTCGGTTTGAAGACTTACCGGCAAGGCAGAGCTATGCTCTGCGGTGATTGTACGTCAATACTCGGGTCGCGTCCTCCTTCTCTCGGTCCTCCACAGGGCACGATGTGGTCCGTGGATCATATGGGTGGTCAGACTGGTCACCATCCTATATCGCCTCTCTGGTTCTGGCTGTTTGTACACCCTCATCTCGGCTGGTCTGTAGTCTCCGGTGCGGCCGTTCCCCTGGCTTTCCCTTCTGTCCATCCTGGCCTCCTCGCCGTCGCACCTGCAACCTGGCCTAGGGCTGAGGAACTAGGTATATACTGGGCCATTAATTAATATTGCATGGTTTGGATTTTTTTTGCTGAGTTTACTTAATTTGCTTTTGCGTATTTATATTATTTTGATTTTCATATTTGCCTTAGGATTAGGTTAGAGGCCCCTTTAGTAGGCCCTGAAGCCTTTGCCCCATCACCTATTTGACCCTTCGGCTAAATCTTGACTTTCCAGTTATAACAACCCCCCTTTCCCTTTGTTTTTTTTTGGGGCTCGTTTCTAGTAGTGTTGTTTAAAACCAGTGTTTCTCAAACATTTTCAAGTCGAGGACCCCCAAATGAATATGCATTTGTCTGAGGACCATCTGAAAATATCTTATGCCAGGGAGTGGGAGCCCCATACAAGATTTGTGTTGTTAAAATGTTTCAAAGATATTCCACATTTTTCAAATTCTTAAGATATGTTTTTTAATGGCAGATCTACACGTTGTGAGCTTGCATCAGCTATTTCAAATAGCCAATGTATATTAAAAGGGCGAGGGGCTCGCTTCTTTTGGGCTTGTTTCTCTCGCAAACTGGCAACACTAGGCTTGTGGTATGTATACAGACTGAGCGAGCAGACCGCCTCATTTCAACAGTACGCCACGCCGGATCGTGACAAAATGGCAACCATCATTTATTTATCCAACCAGAGAGAGGATTCTGCAACCCTGAAGGTGTTGACCATGCTACTGATGACAGGCGGAATAACTAGCAATACAGTTCTCATTAGAAACCCCGCCAATAAAATCCTGCAACCTTGCAAATAATGCAATGCTGAAAATGACGAACTCAAGCCCGACACATATGTCAAGTTTAATATTCTAACTCCATGAAGATTATCGCAATGCTGCTCATGACCGGCTCTGCAGGCGATTATGCAATTAAGCTACACAAACTAACCATGTGCACATGAAGGAGTTAAGAACGTGGCTAACTTATCCTAGGATTCCTAGCTACTCTGGAGCAGAGCTAACTGGGGGGGCGACTCGGTGTCTGTTCAGGTTTTTATTTTTGAGGCATTGGTGCCACCCCAAAAGGTTTAGTTTTTTATGTTTGAAGCTCTAGTGCCACCCAGCAGACCCTACGTTGACAGTGCCGCAGCAGCCGCCCTAAAAAAAAAATATGTACAGTAAACAGTTCGAGGGGGGGGGGGGGGGGGCTAGGTTATAACTTTTATGTCATGGATGCATGACAGGTTGTGAGTGGTTAAGTAAATGTGGAAAAGTTTTGTGCCTTTCACATTAACCTTGAGTCCTTTTTTCCAAAGCAGACCCCGGTTGGAAGAAGCTATCAGAAAGAAGAACCGCCATATCCAGCAATACAGCAGACACCACACATGCCTCACCATCTGACACACCACCTGCCACAAGAGTCAGCATATCATCCAGCCTATCAGCCGTTTGACTATTCAGCTCAGATTGATCCATGTTCCAGTTCAAAGTCCCAGATGAACCAGAACCACAAGGACAAGGCCTCGGCCATCGTGGGAAGCCAAAGATTATGCTGTCAAACGTTGAAAACGATCCAAGCTCATTGAAAGTGTTTACGATGCTGTTCTTGACCGGGGCTTTGGAATCATATGACATTGAACTGGTCACCCCACAAGGTAAGAACGTGGTTAACTTATCCTAGCTCTGCTCACTAGCTACTTTGCCGAAAATAACCAATCTACAAGCTAACAACGTGTCTTTAGCAGTGGTGGAAATTACATTTACTTAAGTACAATTTTGAGGTATTTTTTTGTGGATTCAATCTGAGGGCACCAAGGAAATGTCCTTTCTTTCAGAGTGCTCAGTGCATCCAGTTTTCATATTCAGAGCTGAATATAGAAGGCACACAGAAAGCAGACTCATGGTGGAGAGGCGTTTTGACAGAGGGTCTAAACATTAAAGACGGAACATAAAGGGGTTATGGCAAACTGTGACAGTTGTGGCCTGTTCAGTGATCTAGATAGTGTTATCACACAGCTATTTGCATAATATACCGTGCATTGTGTATAAAGTAGACAACCCATAAATTGCCGTTTTTAAAAGATGCAACATTGGCTAACATTGGTTTGGGCTTGTTTTCTGTTCGCCTAAACTGTAAAAAAAAAAACATTTACAGTTAATTTTTTTCTTTTTTTGTCATATGTTCCATGGTTTTACAATGTCAACTTTATGCTTGGGAATGATTTACTCTGCACTGAAAGTCAGCATGTTTAGAATCCTTAAAATTACTGTACATTTAGAATGAAGATGCTCCACAATATAGGCTATGCTGGTGACCGAGCAGACGCAGACCGCCTCATTTCAAACAGTACGCCACGCCGGATCGTGACAAAATGGCAACCATCATTTATTTATCCAACCAGAGAGAGGATTCTGCAACCCTGAAGGTGTTGACCATGCTATGATGACTGGCGGTATAAGTTATAACTAGCAATACAGTTCTCATTAGAAACCCCGCCAATGAGATCCTGCAACCTTGCAAATAATGCAATGCTGAAAATGACAAACTAAAGCCCGACACATATGTCAAGCTTAAGATTCTAACTCCATGAAGATTCTCGCAATGCTGCTCATGACCGGCTCTGCTGAAGATTATGCAAATAAGATGCACAAACTAACTATGTGCACATGCAGGAGTTAAGAACGTCAACATGGCTAACTTATCCTAGCTACTCTGGACTGGAAAAGTTGTGTGCCTTTCACATTAACCTTGAGTCCTTTTTTCCAAAGCAGACCCCGGTTGGAAGAAGCTATCAGAAAGAAGAACCGCCATATCCAGCAATACAGCAGACACCACACATGCCTTACCATCTGACACACCACCTGCCACAAGAGTCAGCATATCATCCAGCCTATCAGCCGTTCGACTATTCAGCTCAGATCGATCCATGTTCCAGTTCAAAGTCCCAGATGAACCAGAACCACAAGGACAAGGCCTCAGCCTTTTTTACCTGAATGTATACAGTAGCATTTCCTTGGAGAATGTTCCATTAAACTGACCCAGTAATGTTTATCCCAGTAATGCCTAATACGGTGGACACTGGGTATAATCCCTGGATGGCTGCCTGGCTGAAACAGATGGACATATCTGCATGTCTCATTGCATTTCAACAGGTGGGATATGGCCTCACTGCCAATTCCATCGCAGCATTGCAAATCGGTGAGTGTGGCAGTGATGATTACACTAGGGGTGCAACAGATAACCCATTATTAATGAGTTTTAAAAATATATATATTGAGTTAATGAAAGCTGATTCTGTAATGTATCTCGGCACCAAGACTTAGCTCATTTAATGTTGTGCCACCGTTACGTTCATGTTTTCTTTTTACAATTTTTATGTACCTACGTTTGTGGATTCAATCTGAGGGCACCAAGGAAATGTCCTTTCTTTCAGAGTGCTCAGTGCATCCAGTTTTCATATTCAGAGCTGAATATAGAAGGCACACAGAAAGCAGACTCTCATGGTGGAGAGGCGTTTTGACAGAGGGTAAATGTGGAAAAGTTTTGTGCCTTTCACATTAACCTTGAGTCCTTTTTTCCAAAGCAGACCCCGGTTGGAAGAAGCTATCAGAATGAAGAACCGCCATATCCAGCAATACAGCTCTTGTTTCACCTGTATGGGATTAGTAGAACTTATTTTTGGCCATTGATTTGTACTTATACCCTTATATCCAAAGTGATGGTGATTGTTTTACAATCAATGGCTACATGTTGACCATTCCCATCACATGTTCCATGTAGATAAGTATTGGTTTGAAAAGAGGTGATAAAGTCAGAATGAAGAACCGCCATATCCAGCAATACAGCATGTTCCATGGTTTTACAATGTCAACTTTATGCTTGGGAATGATTTACTCTGCACTGAAAGTCAGCATGTTTAGAATCCTTAAAATTACTGTACAAAGAATGAAGATGCTCCACAATATAGGCTATGCTGGTGACCGAGCAGACGCAGACCACCTCATTTCAAACAGTACGCCACACCGGATCGTGACAAAATGGCAACCATCATTTATTTATCCAACCAGAGAGAGGATTCTGCAACCCTGAAGGTGTTGACCATGCTATGATGACTGGCGGTATAAGTTATAACTAGCAATACAGTTCTCATTAGAAACCCCGCCAATGAGATCCTGCAACCTTGCAAATAATGCAATGCTGAAAATGACAAACTAAAGCCCGACACATATGTCAAGCTTAAGATTCTAACTCCATGAAGATTCTCGCAATGCTGCTCATGACCGGCTCTGCTGAAGATTATGCAAATAAGATGCACAAACTAACTATGTGCACATGCAGGAGTTAAGAACGTCAACATGGCTAACTTATCCTAGCTACTCTGGACTGGAAAAGTTGTGTGCCTTTCACATTAACCTTGAGTCCTTTTTTCCAAAGCAGACCCCGGTTGGAAGAAGCTATCAGAAAGAAGAACCGCCATATCCAGCAATACAGCAGACACCACACATGCCTTACCATCTGACACACCACCTGCCACAAGAGTCAGCATATCATCCAGCCTATCAGCCGTTCGACTATTCAGCTCAGATCTATCCATGTTCCAGTTCAAAGTCCCAGATGAACCAGAAGCACAAGGACAAGGCCTCGGCCATCGTGGGAAGCCAAAGATTATGCTGTCAAACGTTGAAAACGATCCAAGCTCATTGAAAGTGTTTACGATGCTGTTCTTGACCGGGGCTTTGGAATCATATGACATTGAACTGGTCACCCCACAAGGTAAGAACGTGGTTAACTTATCTTAGCTCTGCTCACTAGTTACTTTGCCGAAAATAACCAATCTACAAGCTAACAACGTGTCTTTAGCAGTGGTGGAAATTACATATACTTAAGTACAATTTTGAGGTATTTTTTTGTGGATTCAATCTGAGGGCACCAAGGAAATGTCCTTTCTTTCAGAGTGCTCAGTGCATCCAGTTTTCATATTCAGAGCTGAATATAGAAGGCACACAGAAAGCAGACTCATGGTGGAGAGGCGTTTTGACAGAGGGTCTAAACATTAAAGACGGAACATAAAGGGGTTATGGCAAACTGTGACAGTTGTGGCCTTTTCAGTGATCTAGATAGTGTTATCACACAGCTATTTGCATAATATACCGTGCATTGTGTATAAAGTAGACAACCCATAAATTGCCGTTTTTAAAAGATGCAACATTGGCTAACATTGGTTTGGGCTTGTTTTCTGTTCACCTAAACTGTAAAAAAAAAATGTACAGTTAATTTTTTTCTTTTTTTGTCATATGTTCCATGGTTTTACAATGTCAACTTTATGCTTGGGAATGATTTACTCTGCACTGAAAGTCAGCATGTTTAGAATCCTTAAAATTACTGTACATTTAGAATGAAGATGCTCCACAATATAGGCTATGCTGGTGACCGAGCAGACGCAGACCGCCTCATTTCAAACAGTACGCCACGCCGGATCGTGACAAAATGGCAACCATCATTTATTTATCCAACCAGAGAGAGGATTCTGCAACCCTGAAGGTGTTGACCATGCTATGATGACTGGCGGTATAAGTTATAACTAGCAATACAGTTCTCATTAGAAACCCCGCCAATGAGATCCTGCAACCTTGCAAATAATGCAATGCTGAAAATGACAAACTAAAGCCCGACACATATGTCAAGCTTAAGATTCTAACTCCATGAAGATTCTCGCAATGCTGCTCATGACCGGCTCTGCTGAAGATTATGCAAATAAGATGCACAAACTAACTATGTGCACATGCAGGAGTTAAGAACGTCAACATGGCTAACTTATCCTAGCTACTCTGGACTGGAAAAGTTGTGTGCCTTTCACATTAACCTTGAGTCCTTTTTTCCAAAGCAGACCCCGGTTGGAAGAAGCTATCAGAAAGAAGAACCGCCATATCCAGCAATACAGCAGACACCACACATGCCTTACCATCTGACACACCACCTGCCACAAGAGTCAGCATATCATCCAGCCTATCAGCCGTTCGACTATTCAGCTCAGATCGATCCATGTTCCAGTTCAAAGTCCCAGATGAACCAGAACCACAAGGACAAGGCCTCAGCCTTTTTTACCTGAATGTATACAGTAGCATTTCCTTGGAGAATGTTCCATTAAACTGACCCAGTAATGTTTATCCCAGTAATGCCTAATACGGTGGACACTGGGTATAATCCCTGGATGGCTGCCTGGCTGAAACAGATGGACATATCTGCATGTCTCATTGCATTTCAACAGGTGGGATATGGCCTCACTGCCAATTCCATCGCAGCATTGCAAATCGGTGAGTGTGGCAGTGATGATTACACTAGGGGTGCAACAGATAACCCATTATTAATGAGTTTTAAAAATATATATATTGAGTTAATGAAAGCTGATTCTGTAATGTATCTCGGCACCAAGACTTAGCTCATTTAATGTTGTGCCACCGTTACGTTCATGTTTTCTTTTTACAATTTTTATGTACCTACGTTTGTGGATTCAATCTGAGGGCACCAAGGAAATGTCCTTTCTTTCAGAGTGCTCAGTGCATCCAGTTTTCATATTCAGAGCTGAATATAGAAGGCACACAGAAAGCAGACTCTCATGGTGGAGAGGCGTTTTGACAGAGGGTAAATGTGGAAAAGTTTTGTGCCTTTCACATTAACCTTGAGTCCTTTTTTCCAAAGCAGACCCCGGTTGGAAGAAGCTATCAGAATGAAGAACCGCCATATCCAGCAATACAGCTCTTGTTTCACCTGTATGGGATTAGTAGAACTTATTTTTGGCCATTGATTTGTACTTATACCCTTATATCCAAAGTGATGGTGATTGTTTTACAATCAATGGCTACATGTTGACCATTCCCATCACATGTTCCATGTAGATAAGTATTGGTTTGAAAAGAGGTGATAAAGTCAGAATGAAGAACCGCCATATCCAGCAATACAGCATGTTCCATGGTTTTACAATGTCAACTTTATGCTTGGGAATGATTTACTCTGCACTGAAAGTCAGCATGTTTAGAATCCTTAAAATTACTGTACAAAGAATGAAGATGCTCCACAATATAGGCTATGCTGGTGACCGAGCAGACGCAGACCACCTCATTTCAAACAGTACGCCACACCGGATCGTGACAAAATGGCAACCATCATTTATTTATCCAACCAGAGAGAGGATTCTGCAACCCTGAAGGTGTTGACCATGCTATGATGACTGGCGGTATAAGTTATAACTAGCAATACAGTTCTCATTAGAAACCCCGCCAATGAGATCCTGCAACCTTGCAAATAATGCAATGCTGAAAATGACAAACTAAAGCCCGACACATATGTCAAGCTTAAGATTCTAACTCCATGAAGATTCTCGCAATGCTGCTCATGACCGGCTCTGCTGAAGATTATGCAAATAAGATGCACAAACTAACTATGTGCACATGCAGGAGTTAAGAACGTCAACATGGCTAACTTATCCTAGCTACTCTGGACTGGAAAAGTTGTGTGCCTTTCACATTAACCTTGAGTCCTTTTTTCCAAAGCAGACCCCGGTTGGAAGAAGCTATCAGAAAGAAGAACCGCCATATCCAGCAATACAGCAGACACCACACATGCCTTACCATCTGACACACCACCTGCCACAAGAGTCAGCATATCATCCAGCCTATCAGCCGTTCGACTATTCAGCTCAGATCTATCCATGTTCCAGTTCAAAGTCCCAGATGAACCAGAAGCACAAGGACAAGGCCTCGGCCATCGTGGGAAGCCAAAGATTATGCTGTCAAACGTTGAAAACGATCCAAGCTCATTGAAAGTGTTTACGATGCTGTTCTTGACCGGGGCTTTGGAATCATATGACATTGAACTGGTCACCCCACAAGGTAAGAACGTGGTTAACTTATCTTAGCTCTGCTCACTAGTTACTTTGCCGAAAATAACCAATCTACAAGCTAACAACGTGTCTTTAGCAGTGGTGGAAATTACATATACTTAAGTACAATTTTGAGGTATTTTTTTGTGGATTCAATCTGAGGGCACCAAGGAAATGTCCTTTCTTTCAGAGTGCTCAGTGCATCCAGTTTTCATATTCAGAGCTGAATATAGAAGGCACACAGAAAGCAGACTCATGGTGGAGAGGCGTTTTGACAGAGGGTCTAAACATTAAAGACGGAACATAAAGGGGTTATGGCAAACTGTGACAGTTGTGGCCTTTTCAGTGATCTAGATAGTGTTATCACACAGCTATTTGCATAATATACCGTGCATTGTGTATAAAGTAGACAACCCATAAATTGCCGTTTTTAAAAGATGCAACATTGGCTAACATTGGTTTGGGCTTGTTTTCTGTTCACCTAAACTGTAAAAAAAAAATGTACAGTTAATTTTTTTCTTTTTTTGTCATATGTTCCATGGTTTTACAATGTCAACTTTATGCTTGGGAATGATTTACTCTGCACTGAAAGTCAGCATGTTTAGAATCCTTAAAATTACTGTACATTTAGAATGAAGATGCTCCACAATATAGGCTATGCTGGTGACCGAGCAGACGCAGACCGCCTCATTTCAAACAGTACGCCACGCCGGATCGTGACAAAATGGCAACCATCATTTATTTATCCAACCAGAGAGAGGATTCTGCAACCCTGAAGGTGTTGACCATGCTATGATGACTGGCGGTATAAGTTATAACTAGCAATACAGTTCTCATTAGAAACCCCGCCAATGAGATCCTGCAACCTTGCAAATAATGCAATGCTGAAAATGACAAACTAAAGCCCGACACATATGTCAAGCTTAAGATTCTAACTCCATGAAGATTCTCGCAATGCTGCTCATGACCGGCTCTGCTGAAGATTATGCAAATAAGATGCACAAACTAACTATGTGCACATGCAGGAGTTAAGAACGTCAACATGGCTAACTTATCCTAGCTACTCTGGACTGGAAAAGTTGTGTGCCTTTCACATTAACCTTGAGTCCTTTTTTCCAAAGCAGACCCCGGTTGGAAGAAGCTATCAGAAAGAAGAACCGCCATATCCAGCAATACAGCAGACACCACACATGCCTTACCATCTGACACACCACCTGCCACAAGAGTCAGCATATCATCCAGCCTATCAGCCGTTCGACTATTCAGCTCAGATCGATCCATGTTCCAGTTCAAAGTCCCAGATGAACCAGAACCACAAGGACAAGGCCTCAGCCTTTTTTACCTGAATGTATACAGTAGCATTTCCTTGGAGAATGTTCCATTAAACTGACCCAGTAATGTTTATCCCAGTAATGCCTAATACGGTGGACACTGGGTATAATCCCTGGATGGCTGCCTGGCTGAAACAGATGGACATATCTGCATGTCTCATTGCATTTCAACAGGTGGGATATGGCCTCACTGCCAATTCCATCGCAGCATTGCAAATCGGTGAGTGTGGCAGTGATGATTACACTAGGGGTGCAACAGATAACCCATTATTAATGAGTTTAAAAAATATATATATTGAGTTAATGAAAGCTGATTCTGTAATGTATCTCGGCACCAAGACTTAGCTCATTTAATGTTGTGCCACCGTTACGTTCATGTTTTCTTTTTACAATTTTTATGTACCTACGTTTGTGGATTCAATCTGAGGGCACCAAGGAAATGTCCTTTCTTTCAGAGTGCTCAGTGCATCCAGTTTTCATATTCAGAGCTGAATATAGAAGGCACACAGAAAGCAGACTCTCATGGTGGAGAGGCGTTTTGACAGAGGGTAAATGTGGAAAAGTTTTGTGCCTTTCACATTAACCTTGAGTCCTTTTTTCCAAAGCAGACCGCGGTTGGAAGAAGCTATCAGAATGAAGAACCGCCATATCCAGCAATACAGCTCTTGTTTCACCTGTATGGGATTAGTAGAACTTATTTTTGGCTTGAAAAGAAATTTTGGTGAATTTTGGGTCATTGATTTGTACTTATACCCTTATATCCAAAGTGATGGTGATTGTTTTACAATCAATGGCTACATGTTGACCATTCCCATCACATGTTCCATGTAGATAAGTATTGGTTTGAAAAGAGGTGATAAAGTCAGAATGAAGAACCGCCATATCCAGCAATACAGCATGTTCCATGGTTTTACAATGTCAACTTTATGCTTGGGAATGATTTACTCTGCACTGAAAGTCAGCATGTTTAGAATCCTTAAAATTACTGTACATTTAGAATGAAGATGCTCCACAATATAGGCTATGCTGGTGACCGAGCAGACGCAGACCACCTCATTTCAAACAGTACGCCACACCGGATCGTGACAAAATGGCAACCATCATTTATTTATCCAACCAGAGAGAGGATTCTGCAACCCTGAAGGTGTTGACCATGCTATGATGACTGGCGGTATAAGTTATAACTAGCAATACAGTTCTCATTAGAAACCCCGCCAATGAGATCCTGCAAACTTGCAAATAATGCAATGCTGAAAATGACAAACTAAAGCCCGACACATATGTCAAGCTTAAGATTCTAACTCCATGAAGATTCTCGCAATGCTGCTCATGACCGGCTCTGCAGAAGATTATGCAAATAAGATGCACAAACTAACTATGTGCACATGCAGGAGTTAAGAACGTGGCTAACTTATCCTAGCTACTCAGGACCAAAACTAACTAGGGGGGGGCGGGTCGACTCAGTGTCTGTTCAGGTTTTTTATTTTTGAGGCATTGGTGCCACCCCAAAGGTTTTGTTTTTTATGTTTGAAGCTCTAGTGCCACCCAGCAGACCCTACGTTGACAGTGCTGCAGCAGCCGCCCTAAAAAAAAAGAGCCGCCTCACCAGCCGCCTTTGCAATCGGGCCGCCCTCAATAAATATCCAGCCGTACAGCAGTCACCCCAGCAGCCGACCTAGCAGCCGCCCCAGCACCTGCCCCAGCCAATCATCCAGCCAACCATCCGGCTCAGATCGATCAGTCTCAGATACAGCAGCCCCAAGTGAACCAGTCCTCGGCCAGCGAGGGAGACCAGTCCTTGTGCTGTCAAAGGTTCCTAACGATACGGACTCCCTGAAAATGGGATGCTCCATGCTGCTCGTGACCGGGGCTCTACAGAAATATGACATTCGACTGACCCACAACCAAACGGAAGCGCTAGTGGACCGGAGGTCTGGGGGGGACCAACTCATTCTTCTCCCATTGGTTAAAGGATTATTGATGTTTATTTTATTTTATACAACAAAAAAAGAAATCATCAGCAGAAGTCAACGTGGCTAACTTTTCCTAGCTACTCTGGACCAGAGCTAACTGGGGGGGGGGGCGGGTCGACTCAGTGTCTGTTCAGGTTTTTTATTTTTGAGGCATTGGTGCCACCACAAAGGTTTAGTTTTTTATGTTTGAAGCTCTAGTGCCACCCAGCAGACCCTGCGTTGACAGTGACCGGGGCTCTACAGAAATATGACATTCGACTGACCCACAACCAAACGGAAGCGCTAGTGGACCGGAGGTCTGGGGGGGACCAACTCATTTTTTATTTTTGAGGCATTGGTGCCACCACAAAGGTTTAGTTTTTTATGTTTGAAGCTCTAGTGCCACCCAGCAGACCCCTGCGTTGACAGTGACCGGGGCTCTACAGAAATATGACATTCGACTGACCCACAACCAAACGGAAGCGCTAGTGGACCGGAGGTCTGGGGGGGACCAACTCATTCTTCTCCCATTGGTTAAAGGATTATTGATGTTTATTTTATTTGATGTTTGAACCAGTTGTTTGAACCAGTCCTCGGCCAGCGAGGGAGACCAGTCCTTGTGCTGTCAAAGGTTCCTAACGATACGGACTCCCTGAAAATGGGATGCTCCATGCTGCTCGTGACCGGGGCTCTACAGAAATATGACATTCGACTGGTCACCCCGCAAGGTAAGAACGTGGCTAACTTATCCTAGCTCTGCTCACTAGCTACTCTGGACCAGAGCTAACTTTATGCTAGGTCTCGCTTGCTGAAAATAACTAATCTACAAGCTTTCAAGTCTTTAGCAGTGGTGGAAATTACATTTACTTAAGTACTGTAGTACAATTTTGAGGTATTTTTTACTTCACAGGAGTATTTCCGATTTTCAGTACTTTTACTTCTACTCACTGAGTAGGCCATTTTTTTCCCCACTGGCATATTCGTTTGGTTTCCAGGCTATGGTTGCCTACCCCTGGCCTAAAGATTATTCTAATGCATTCTTAATAATTGTATGGTAGGGGGTGTGGTAGGGGTAAGATCACTTTTTACATTTTAAATGACCATGTCCAGAAAAAAGAAAATTCTTTAATAAAGTGTTTATAATGGGTCTATTATTTGCTATTGTCCTTCTAAAAATATGCCAGCATGGATGTCAGGCTTTATAGTGACATTGATTAACATACACACTGTGAAGACAGTGCAGGGAAATAACATTTTCTATTCATATGTTTGAGTCAATGAGCTAATATCTCTAGAATACAGGGAAACTGTAGCTTAGCACTGGTGTTCCCACCCCCTAAACAATTGTTTGGCCCCTATACCGACATTCAGTCCCGTCACCTTTTTCACCCCTGGCCTGTTTGCATGCCTGAACGAAGGCAAAAGATGATGGGATGATCTCAAGTTAAGAGTCTCACTCCAAGCTGTAAGAACCTACTACTGTCAACAATCAGTTTTTTTCTTTCTTTCATTTTAACAGTGCTGTATTGTCTGTAAGTTCTTTGGCATTAGGGTTAGTGGTTGTTTTTTTTTCTTGGGGAGGGGGGGGGGGGGGTTACCCTAGTTGACATTATCATATCAATGTGTCCTATTTATATTATATATATTGTGCGTCTGTGTCCGCAGATCATTGTGGGGGAGCAGTAAAGAAGTGGCATGTTCCGGGCAGTTAGCCCCCGCTAAAGAAAATCGGTGCCTTCACTTTACAGTTGGGGTCCAAAGTTCCAAAACAAGATACCGAAACGCTTTAAAAGTAAGACCATATATTCATTGTTTTTCTTCTGTTTTGATGTTTGAAGCACTAGTGCCACCCAGTGTTGTTTTTTGAAAACTGCATATTGAATTTTTCATTGGCCATGGTGGTATAAAGTATAGGCTACATAGATAGTCCCAAACCATTAAGATTTGCTGCTGGTCTCAGTTTTTCTGTATTTTATTCTGTATTTGTTAACAAAAAAACTAAACTGTGCAATTAGAGAAATATTTAACACGTTTTTTTTTTTTTACCTGAATGTATACAGTAGCATTTCCTTGGAGAATGTTCCATTTAGCCTGATTATCAGACTGAAGCTGCGTGGAGCTCAGAGAGTGGGCGGGGTCTATGGTATGGAACCAGGCTATGTTCCATTAGTTCCTTAGTAGTTCATTCTGATGAATGTTTGCTTACAAGTATCGTTGGGAGGAATTCTAGGCAGAAATTGTATTTTGTTGGTTGTGATGTATACTCACAATTCTTGTTTATGTTTGCCATGGATACAAAATAAAAAAAGTCCTTTTGTATGTCTGACTATAATATGCAATGGGTCCTTCAGTGGTGGAATTTATCCACGGTAGTCCTCTTAAGGTTTTGTCCGCAGACCCCCATTTGAAGTCATTTGTTTGTATTAAATAGTTGTAGTTGGTTTAATCACTGGGTTGAAACAAGTCAGCCGCATTGGGGGCATTTTACAGTTTCTACGATACTTTCTTGGAAACAGGCTTGATGTTTAGAATTAAAAGGCAAAAACGACAAACAAGACGTTTGTGTTTAAATGTTTCCGTGACAAATGCCTTTTTGTTCAATTTTAATTGATTATTTTGTACTTGTACTTATACCCCAGACAAAATGTAAGACAAATGTCAAGGACCTTTCCTTTGGTCTTTGACATAGAAATGTTGATTTATACAAATATTAACTGAGCCACAATCTGCATGCTCCCATTGCTCCCGGAGGTCATTTGTAAACCTGTGATGCACCAGTTAATTTCTTTTTGCTAAAAAACAACCTGTAAATTGTTAACCCAAAATGTTGACACAACTTAAGGGTACCAGTTTTGACATCAGCCGTAAGCTTGCTTAATAAACCAGTGAGAAAACGACTGACTTCGTTTGTGAAGGGAGTGGCAGTGAAAACTCTATGCATACCACCGATGCACGGCAGTCCCTCCCAAGACACCTTCCGTGGAGGTCTACCTTTTAACATTCGACTCAGTGTCTGTTTCAGGTTGGGGTTTTTACTTTTGAGGCATTGGTGCCGCCCCAAAGGTTTTTAGTTTTTTATGTTTGAAGCACTAGTGTCACCCAGTGTTGTTTTTTGAGAACTGCATACATTGAGTTTTTCATTGGCTGTGGTGGTATAAGGTTACTATAGATAGATAGTCCCAAACCATTGCAATTTGCTGCTGGTTGATTGATAAGTAAATAAAACTGCGAAAAATTAGAGAAATATTAGTATTGGTAGTTAATTCTGATGAATGTTTTCTTACAAAGATTGTTCGTTTATTAATTTCTGGGAGGAATTCTAGGCAGCAATATTTTATTTTATTGTTTAATGTATACGCACAATTATTTTGTTTTCACTGGATTTTTCATTTGTGTTCTGAGCTGTATTTTGGGAAATAAAAACACACTCAGTCCGTTGTGAGGCTCATACAGATCTCGGTTTTGTCAATATTTCTCATCCTTGTAATTTAACTCCTTCGCGGTTTTCCAACAAAAAATAAATCAAAGATGTGTAACGGCACATTATTTACTAGAGCGTGTTATTTTTGTTCTGAAGAGCAGTTTTAGGCAAACAAAGCCAATACTTCATTGACAGAGTGGACTTTGGAAAGAAAGAAAAAAACAGTGAATGAGTTAATTAACTCCAGCAGGTGGCAGTAATGCAACGCAATGGCTGCATCCTGCCATTTCAATCGACAGAAGCACAAGGTGCACATTCGCAGCCAGAAGAGGAAGAAGTAGCCCAAGCGCATGGCGCTGTAACAAATAAACCGTCAACCAGCATGGTCACTGCATTGTGAAAAAAAAAGTACTCAGGAGCCGAGATACAGCATTTTTAAGTTTTAAGTTAACAAGGAAGTGGATGGGAGTCTAAATCTTCTGTGAGTCATATCTCCTTGGTCTTTGGGTCAAATTTTTAAAAAAATGTAAAAAAATATATATATATATATATATATATATTTTTTTTTTAAAACGTCTCAAGACGTTCTTGGCACACAAGTGATGGATTCAAAAGAACGTATCGATGCGTTCTTGGCACTGTATGTGTAACTTCTATGCTGCGTAGATTGGTGCTGGATTCTAAATGTGTTTCGCTTTCTTCCAGAAGGATAAAAAGTGACGGCCTTGCACAGCAGCCACTGTGGCACATTGGCTCCACAATGATCCATCTCCCCTTTTCTCCACTTGGATAAGAAAAACGTTTCTTTAATTTTCAACAACCACAACAAAAAAATACGTTTTGTTTTTGATATATGCACGGGCATGAGAAGGATGTGTAAATACTTTACTTTGGTTCCTTAGTAGTTCATTCTGATGAATGTTTGCTTACAAGGATCGTTGGGGAGGAATTCTATAGGCAGAAATTGTATTTTGTATTGGTAGTGATGTATACGCACAATTCTTGTTTATGTTTGCCAAGGATACAAAATTAAAAAAATGTCCTTTTGTATGTCTGAAATGGCCAGGCCGTTGTCGACACTTAAGCTGACTGACGCTCCAAGACAAAGTTAGTCTTCAGCTACTTCTTACTGAAGTTGTTTTTGATATTGTTCTGCCCGATGATGGTCAGAGGGTAGTCCTGCTACTTCATATGCTGTCAAGCTTAAAAGATTCTAAATCAATTAAGATTCTTGCAATGCTTCTGATGACCGGCTCTGCAGGCGATTAAAGGACGACTTCACCACTTTTCAACATATCTTCATATAATAGGTCCTCACTAATGCTCATGATAAAATGGTTAAAAAAAATCGAATCAGTCTGTGTCTCAGAGGAGGGCTGTAGACAGTTCAGAAACCCGTCTACCAGTGACATCATCGATGGGGAATCCAAGCTAATAGAAACTGCAGGCTTTTTATTCCTGGAAAGTTGCAATGCAATAATAGATCCCATCGTTCTCGCCTTAATAAAAATCTGAATATATATTTTTTAATCTTTTTTTGGGGAAAAATCCTGCCTAACGATGATGTCACTGGTAGACGGGTTTCTGGACTGTCCACAGCCCTCCTATGAGACACAGACCAAGTAGAAATGTTTTAAATCATTTTATCATGAGCATTAGTGAGGACCTATTATATGAAGATATGTTGAAAAGTGGTGAAGTCGTCCTTTAAGGGCGACCAGTCCTTGTGACGTCCTTGTGATGTCAGTCGATCCTAATGATACGAACTCCCTGAAAATGGGATGCTCCATGCTGCTCGTGACCGGGGCTCTACAGAAATATGACATTCGACTGGTCACCCCGCAAGGTAAGAGCGTGGTTAACTTATCCTAGCTCTGCTCACTAGCTACTCTGGACCAGAGCTAACTTTATGCTAGGTCTCGCTTGCCGAAAAGAACGAATCTACAAGCTTACAACCTGTCTTGTAAGCTTGTAGCACTTTCCAGTGGTGGAAAGTAACTAAGTACATGTATTTACTTAAGTACTGTACTAAAGTACAATTTTGAGGTATTTTTGGGCGGTGAAACCGCCCCTATAAGTGAGATTTGGAAAAATTTACAAATATCTTGGGCAGTGAAACCGCCCCTAAAAGTGAGGTTTGGAAATTTGTACAATTATCCTGCGCTGTGATTGGCCAATCACAATCTATTCAGGACTGTGATTGGACAGTGTCACATGACACATGTGCATAGCCCTATATAAGCAACCATAACTTGAAAAAAAACATAAATTTGTTTTTTTCAAGTTATGGTTTCGTCCATCATAAAGAGTGTTTCAATAAATGTATTTATCTTTTGTACATGATTGATCGACTCCATTCAGTATTGTGATTAGCTAGCAAGACACCGCCCACTTCACACAGGGTGTGATTTTTTACTTTACGGGAGTATTTCCGATTTTCAGTACTTACTTCTACTCCACTATATCTCAGAGGCAAATAAATGACAACAAATGTACAAAAACTATATCATCTGATTTGCACAACAGTTATTGCACGGGTACTTAACTCGCCCTGGAGACGGGACCCTGCCCCTGGGTCTGAGCTCGTGACGTCGTCCAACTCCCCGGGGAGATGCTTGCTGGACCGGACGACGTGACAGTGCGGTGCGGAGTCAGACAATGTTCACTTCAGTCCAAGTCTCTGTGCCGGACAGGGCAGCTAGCACAGACAGCAGGTCGGCGGAGCAAAGTGAACGCACACTCGCTACAGTTCCCACCTATCTAACTACAGGAGACCGTAAATGTAGTCTCCCCTCCTGCTAACACAAAGCCAGCTAGCTCCCCCTCACTAACTGTCTTCACCGCCGGCAAGACTAACACTTACGAACGGCTCCTCCCGTCCCCCGAGTGCCGTTTCACTAGACGTGGTGCTCCAAACCCTGTTCTTGTCCAACTGACTTTTTTATAGTGTCAGCGTCCTCTCCCCACCTGAAAACTATGCTGTCAATGAGTCCCTGCTCATCTTCTACACCTGCATTTTATCAGTGTCAATCAACAGGACATTCTGCATAATGAGTACTCTCTACTAAAAGTACCAATACTGCAATGTAGAAATACTCTGCTACAAGTAAACGTTCCGGAATTAAAAATGTACTTGAGTGAAATTACAAAAGTATTGGTATCAAAATGTACTTATAGTATCAAAAGTAAAAGTACTCGCTACGCAGACTGTCCTGTTTCACAAAATGTCCTGTTTTCAAATGTATAAAATTCAAAAAAATCCTTGAAAATAGCAGATCTACAATCTCACAAATCGCGAAGCATTCTGAGCTTGTAGATTGGCTATTTTCTGTGTTTACTTATTTGCTTCATTTGCTTTTGTGTATTTATATTATTTTGATATTCTTATTTGCTGTGTAGGATTAGGTTAGAGGCCCCTTGAGTAAGCCCTGAAGCCGTTGCCCCCTATCACCTGTTTGCCCCTTGGGCTTAGTTCCATTTTAGGATCTTGACTTCCCAGTTGTAACAACCACCCTTTCCCTTTGTTTGTATTCTAACCGGACTTCCTTTTTATACTTGTTGAATAAACGTTTGACACATCAGCCAATGGTTCTGTTCATTCTGAACCTGTACCTAATTGAGGAACCTACCTTGTTCAGTTACTCTGTCTGTATGTCTAACTATCTAATGTGTTTGTAGGATCCCTCACTCCTATTTGTGTCCAATAATTACTTAAAAGTGACTATCTCTTTATAATTGCATACTATGTATCTCACTTAGATACATGAAGTGTACAAAGTACTGAACATGTTTCTTCAAACAGAAGAAGTGGAGATGGCTGAAGTAGCAAGATGAGGGACTACATCGCTGTGGATCCACAGTGGCTGCTGTGCAAGGCAGCCACTTTGTTATCCTTCTGGAAGAAAGCAAAACACATTTAGAATCCAGCACCAATCTACGCAGAATAGAAGTATGTGTATGTGTACTTGATGTGGGACTGGAGTTTATCCAGACATAATATAGGTCTATGTTAGTCTATGTCTTATGCATTATGACTAATCTTCTTAGGCATTTTTTATTATTTTGAAAAACATTTTAAAATAGTGAAAATAGCACGTTTGTGCGTTCACAACAGCGACACGTTGAGAACTTGTAGATCGGCTATTTTTGCAATCCTTATAAGATTCATAAGCCTTAACACATTGAGTGCCAAGAACGCATATATGCGTTCTTTGCGTTCTTTTGAATCCATCACTTGAGTGCCAAGAACGCATATTATTATTTTTTTATTTGGCCCAAAGACCAAGGAGATATGATTTGTTGAAGATTTAGACTCCCATCCACTTCCTTGTTAACTTAAAACTTAAAAATTCTGTATCTCGGCTCCTGAGTACTTTTTTTTCTCAATGAAAAACCTCTGGCATAAAACAGCTAAAAATTCTGAAATAAATTAAGACACCGCGCAAAATAGGGAATATGTTTGATAATGTGATTGATGCAGTACAGCTGATTTATATTACATTTTTTATAGTTGACCCTATTGTAAAGTAGTGTGTCGTGTCTATCAAATTCATTCAGTTTTAACATAATTCAGCACTATGTGTTTCAATTCAATAGTCCAATGTGTGGCCCTTCACTCACTTTATCGAAGTCAGTAAAAAATGCCAACCACCCCTGCACTATGTACACTTGACCAGCCCAGGAGTAGAAGGCCATGTCGGATGTTAAGTCATCTTTATACAGTCTTTTATATTATATTGTTACTGTTTTTACTACTTTTCTGAACTTGTTCTCTACCCATACCTGTATCTTTTTTTCATCCTAATTACTAACTATAACCATAACAATAACACTTAAAGCCTCACTATGTAACTTTTCTTTTTTTATGAATACAATTTAATTTTTGTCCAATCTGTATGATAGAGTATGTTAATACAATATAGCTTATACAATTGGAGTTGTATTTTGTCTGCCTGCTCTTCATTGAGACATTGACATTGTGTCAAAGGTCATGTCTCACCTAGACACAGGATCTGACACAAATTTTGACCTGATGGTCAAGATTCAATTTATTCCCAGAGCAAGCAGGCCAGCTCTATGGTAGAAATGTCAGCACTTGCGCAGGAAACCGGGTTCAAATCCAGTGTAGAAGAGGAAAGTTACATACTGTGCTCCATTTCATCGAACTCTCTTAATACCCGATGTCAACAAAAAAACAAGTGTCCCATAAATATAAAAAGTTAAGGTTAGACATGTCGGACAACACTCTTCATATCAAGAGACAATGGGAAATGGAGTTGAATACTGTTGTAGAGGATGATGTCTGGGAAAATATATGTTCTAACTGTCATAGAGGATTACAGAGCCAATTATGGAAAGAATTTGATTGGAAGGCTAAAATGAGGTTCTTTGGGACCCCTCTGACCAACTTGACTCCGCCAGATGGGGGCGGTATTGAGTAGCCAGGTTCCGCTGTGAAACAAATGTGTGTGAAGCAAGCTTTTTGCATCTGGCGGAGCCAGGTTATACCCTCTGACAGCCTGCCCTGTCCATTAACATTTAAAGACAATTCCACTAACAAATGCTTGAGACACTGTGACATGATTGGTGACCATACTAATGCCCGAAAATACAGATGTATTGGAAAAACTTCAAAGTAGAACTGGACAAAATCTTCAAAATGGATATTCTCATGAAGCCACTGTCGACTTTATTGGATATTACACAAGAACAATTGTTTACTAATGACCAGTGCAACATAATGCATGTTCTGTTGATGGTTGCAAGAAAAAGTATTATAATTAATTGGATGAAGCCTAGCCCTCAATTGATCTGTGGTTACAAAAAGTTAAGCAGATATACAAGATGGAACATGACAGCCCAATTACAATTACAGCCCAATTACCTTTAAAAATAGATGGATATCAGTAGCTGAATATTTTTGTTTTGTCTATTTATTTATGTATTTATATTTTCTTCAATGTACTGTTTTCTGTTTGTTGTTTTTTTATTTGAAAAATGTATACTTTGTATAATTGTATAATGTTCTGCAATGTGAAATACTGTCAATGAATATGAATGGCAATAAAAAAGTTAAACAAAAACAAAATTCTAAGATCTGTAGAAATTCAATCCAGACTTTCTCCTGGAAAACGGTTGAGGACAAGGGGAATGGCCCATGTTGGTTGTCAAGGATGTGGTGTTGCATGGTGGGAGATCATAGCATCCTTTTTGGAGGAGACACGTCCGCTCATAGACATATAAAGGTAGACGCCTCATCTGGCTCTGAAGCATCGGCATCTCGGACGCACTTCCGCTTCCTCTATGTTTCTGGGGGACAAACTGGAAACTTCCGTGTGCGTCACAGAAGGGGGCGTTCGGTAGGCCAATCAGAGGAAGGTGGGGGCGCGTCTTTTCTTAACCCAGTTCTTAACCCTTAAAAGGCAGCAGCTGTGCGCAGCAACTAGTTGGAACTTGGCAAACGCCACAGTCGTATTTGTGAAATGCAAATAAATTGGCTTTTACAAATGTAAAACAGTTTCCAGAGACATGGTTCGTTCGTGTGAAGCTTGGAGCTGCACAAACAGACGCAATTTGGAAAATAGATCGCGGGGAATCACTTTTCACAGGTAAGATTAAACAATCGTATTTTGGTTGTATTTGGCCATTATATCATGTTTTTATACTATTGTCGACTTGCAAGCTTATGAAAGCTGATACTTTAGATACATACTGGTTCAACTAAATTGTCCATAATCAGTTTCCACGTGCATTTTTTAAACTGTTTTTTTTTTTCTTTTGGATTGATTGATGTAATATTTCATTATCAGTTTGCAAATACGGTAGTACAGTGGTACGATTATACAATGGTGCTAAAAGGATAACACAAAAAGCCCTGAGGGCATGTTTCCATTTAGGTACTGTGTATTCAATTCAATCAAGACATTTAAAGACATGCAATAATATACAAGACATCATCAACACTAGTAGCAGTAAAAATATATTTACAGAAATACATTGGGGGGTAATTTATTTTGGCAAGCTAGGCTTGTACAGTATATACAGTAAACAGTAGGGGGGGGCGAGGGCATGAAATCAGTTATTGGTGTTGGTACACAAAACCCTAATAACAATATTATAAATATGTCAGTTTCCTAATTACATGGACCCAAGCATCCTTGTACTGGGGTGAACATTCTGCAAAAATAGCAGATCTATAAGGTAGTTGGGACGTTGTGAGCTTGTAGATGGGCTATTTTCAGCAAAAATGGTTAGTGTAGACTAGAAGGGAAAAAGTAGGGGACCTTGCATAGACCCCTTGGGGACTCAGTAAACGACATACACAGGGTTTAAGTGGTGGATATGTTGTTGTGTAGACTGTAGACACTTATTTTCATGTCCTGGTAACTTCTCTCACTCTTTGAAGGTTCCCCAGTGAGAAAACATTGAGGAGGCAATGGGAAGTTTCTCTGCCAAGGAAAGGTGGTTTTTCTGCCACTGCTGACTCCGTGCTCTGCAGTGAACACTTCAAGCCGGAGGACTTTGACAGGACAGGTCCGATTGTCCTGCTTAGAGATGGGACTATACCATCTGTTTTCAGCTTCCCAACTCCTCGTCAAAGAGTAAGTGTATCATTAGGCTATAAGCATTCATAGATGTCCATGATTAATATGTGTATGTATTATGTAAGCATGTGATGGCTAGTCAATATCACACTGCTGAACAGTTTGATTTATTACTTCTTTCTGAACTGTTTTTAAGTCATGTTTCTTAAATTTTAGGCAGTGAAAACTAGGACCACACAAACCTCAAGGAAAGCTGAAGAGAGCCTGTCAGTGCATGGTCCTCAGCGTTCCCAAGAGACACACTCTCTCTCAAACCATGATGCTGTCATCGCCGGGATTGAGACGAGTGATGTAGGTCATCTGACTGTTCGTACATTGTATTAGCTAGGCACCAAATTGAGAGTGATGTCATATGAACATCACGTACAACATTTTTGTCCTTCTACCTACTAGGATCACTCCTATGCGTTGAGCCTGTCAGTGCATGGTCCTCAGCGTTCCCAAGAGACACACTCTCTCTCAAACCATGATGCTGTCATCGCCGGGATTGAGACGAGTGATGTAGGTCATCTGACTGTTCGTACATTGTATTAGCTAGGCACCAAATTGAGAGTGATGTCATATGAACATCACGTACAACATTTTTGTCCTTCTACCTACTAGGATCACTCCTATGCGTTGAGCCTGTCAGTGCATGGTCCTCAGCGTTCCCAAGAGACACACTCTCTCTCAAACCATGATGCTGTCATCGCCGGGATTGAGACGAGTGATGTAGGTCACCTGACTGTTCGTACATTGTATTAGCTAGGCACCAAATTGAGAGTGATGTCATATGAACATCACGTACAACATTTTTGTCCCTCTTCCTACTAGGATCACTCCGTTGCGTTGAGCCCGTCAGTGCATGGTCCTCAGTGTTCCAAGTCAGTGCATGTTCCTCAGCGTTCCAAGTCAGTGCATGGTCCTCAGCGTTCCAAAAAGACTAAAACTCATCCACCTGTGAGTATTTGTTGTGGCTATATCCAATGCAGCTGTGACCATCAAGGTCACAGTCATATAAAAACCTCTGTCACTGTTTTCAGACGCACTCATATTTGTTCACACAGTCAAACATGCTGTAGTTGAATATGCATCCCTTAACACACACACTCTTTCAAACCATAATGTTGTGATTGAGACGGTGATGTATGTCATTTGACTGCTCGTACATTGTATTAGCTAGGCGCCAACAACTGTAAATTGACAGTGATGTCATATGAACATCACTCACAACATTTTCGTCCTTCCTACTAGCATCACTCCTATGCGTTGCCTGATCTAGATGGTCTAAAGGCCAAACTTAGAGAAGCCTTGGCTACAGTGACGAGGCTGAAGCGAGAGCTGAGGAACGCCAAGGTAAGAGAACAGAGCGCAAAGAAGAAGGTGACAAATCTCCTGGAGGATCTAAGGGAGAAGAACCTCATTAATGAAGAACTGAAAGAGAGGCTTGAGTTCTACTCAGGTAAAATAAAAATGTATATCTTCTGGTCAGATTTTATTAGACCTGTTAGAGTTAGTTATCATTTCAAGGGGACTTCCTAATTAGTTTGTGCTAACTGAATTTCAGATGTGCCGATGGCTCTCTTGTCAAAGCAAGGCAATGAGTTCACAAAGGACCAGAGAGAGTTTGCCCTCACTCTCCACATACACGGTCCAAAAGCTTACAACTACCTGAGAAACACTCTACATTTGAAGCTCCCCCATCCACATACATTACAACGGTATTCTTTAATTTCTTAGTGTTGTTTGATTGCAATCCTTGCTTATTAACAATCCTGGTTCAAATGCATTAAGTGACTTTTCTTTTTAATCTCTTTTCTGTATTCATTTCACAAAGGTGGATGACTTCTGTAGATGCAAAACCAGGCCTCAACCTCATGATGTTGGACATGTTGCAAAGACGATGTGAGGAAGACCCGGACAAATATGGACGTGTGACACTCATGTTAGATGCCATGTCCATTAAGAAACATGTACAGTACACGCCACATACCCAGGGCATGTGCGGCTTTGTTGACATGGGGGATGGTCTCAACGAGACAGATGTTGCAACCGAGGCTCTTGTGTTCATGGTAGTCGGCCTACAAGGCCATTGGAAGAATCCAATAGCATATTATCTGACGAAGACCCTGTCACCAGACACACAGAAACATCTCCTCGTACATGCAATAGAACAACTTTATTCACGTAACATCAGAGTCGTCAGTGTCACGATGGATGGACATGCCTCGAATGTGAGCATGTGCAACAAACTGGGCTGTGACCTCAAGGGAAACCCTCTTCAGCCTCTAAAAACCTTTTTTCCACATCCATCTAATAGTGGAGAGAGGGTTTTTGTGGTGATGGATGCGTGCCACATGCTGAAACTGTCACGGAACATGTTGCAGGCGTACAGTCCCATCACCAGCTCCACTGGTCAGGTGAACTGGACATACGTTCATCATCTGAACAGTGTGCAAGAAAAAGATGGACTGCATGCTGCCAACAGAGTGACTCAAAAGCACGTGTTCTTCGACTCACAGAAGATGAAGGTGTCCCTGGCTGCACAGACCCTGAGTCGCTCAGTTGCAGTTGCTCTCCGGACACTGAGGGATCTCGGCTATTCACAGTTTACATACTGTGAAGCAACATCTGAATTCATTGAGGTAGTACTACATGCAAACATTGTTCTATAATATTGCATTTTTGGGAAGGATACCAACTCCCCTCATATTTACATTATTACCATACTTTACACATTCAACATGTTTATTTAAATATTTTTTAGATCATTGACAGGCTCTTCGATGTCATGAATAGCCGTAATCCCCGTGCCAAGGGATTCAAAGCTCCCCTGGGTACATTGAATTGGTCACAAACTCTGGAGTTTCTATTGAGAGCCAGGAGCTACCTGACCAGTCTGTGTACCAAAGAAGGCATACCCCTTCACCGATCAAAGAGGTGTTTAAAATAGTTTAGCTTCTGTTCACATGGTGAAGTTTAAAAGGGCATGATATAAGTTCACATGATGCTCTGTTTTCTTGTTCCCCATCAGGTTCACCTGGTGATCTGTTCTCTTGTTCCCCATCGAGTTCACCTGGTGCTCTGTTCTCTTGTTCTTCATCGGGTTCACATGGTGCTCTGTTCTCTTGTTCCAATCTATTCACCGTCTGCGGTTTTGTTTCTCTTGGATTTCTGTCCTGTTAAGTGATTTTCAGTTCATACAGGTATGTATGTCATGTTCATATATTCAAGCTTTCCCAGTTCTGTTTTAATAATGTTTCTTGTTGGTTCAGCATCCCACAGTTGATTTATTTATTTCAAAGACTTGTACTATGTACTCTGGAGTAGCACCCAGTAATTTTGCAGTACACTTTATTTATCAGATTTCTATTACTGGCACCATGCATTGTCACAGACCTGTGTTGTGTCACATCTGATGGATATATGTGGACATGTCAATTTCCAACTTTGAGTGAACAAAATTACTTGGTGCTCTCTTGAGGTGTCTTGTTTTGGCGTGATCATATTAATGACTCATTTCATTTTGAAGGTGCCTGTCAGTCATGGGGTTCATCATAAACATCGACACCCTTATGCTCATGGTTCCAGAGCTGCTTCAGGTGCAGAGATATATCTGCACCTACAGATTCAGCCAGGACCACCTGGAGCTTCTCTTTTGTTCGATCAGGGCATCAGGTAGGGCTTTCTCATTTTTTCTTATATTTTGTCTTTTCAACTAAGTATGTCAGAAATGATATCTCAAATTATTACATAAGTAATAACTGTTGTATGCATCTGTGTTTTCTTTCTCCCCCTTTCTTTTTTTTAGGGGGCTGGAATAACAACCCAACTGCAGGCCAGTTCCAAGGTATCTTCCGCCGTCTGATGGTCCGGTGTGGTGTCGACCCCAGCTCAGCAGGGAACGTCACAGCCCAGGATCAGACCCAAACCCTTGCAGCTATGGAGATGTCACTTGAATCTCATCCATCGCCCTTCACCAACATCCCAGCTATTCTGTCAGACCACAGCTATCTGCCAACCCGCTTTGGAGGTCTCGTAGACAATGCACTTGTCTACATCTCAGGGTTTGTGGTCAGGAAGATACTCAGAAAGCTGTCCTGTCCTGTGTGCCGTGCGAGCCTGGTTTCAAATGCAGTACCCACTTCTTTGGAGCAGAACTATCACCTTCTTGCTTTAAAGAATATGGGTGGCCTGATGATTCCCTCTGCAGGTACAGTGAAGGTGGTCAGATGTGCTGAGCGTGTCATTCGGCAGTTCCAGTGCCCAGTATCCCAGCTCCATCACATTGTCCGGACTGAGATTGGGTTGGAAGATGTGTTTCTGCTTGGGGAGCACATTGTCAATACACAGTTTGGTATCGACAACCACCACTTTATGTTATTATCATTAGTTGTCGACTGTTTTTACAATTTGAGGCTGCACCACATCGCCAAACTGCAGACCCTACAATTACAGCGTGGCAACACACGGCAGAAGCTGTGCAAAACAATACTCTTCAAGGGTTTTTAGTTATTTAATTATTAGTTATTTGACTGTACTGTATTTTGGTTTGTTTGAATAGTTTATTAACAATATTGTTAACAGTACAAGTAGTACAGTCAAAAGTTATGCTAAAAGGTTGGCATTAAAAAGCCCCAGGGGCTTGTTTCCATTGTGGTCCATCTGTGCACAACATTTGCTGCCTTCAGTTTGTGTAGTGGATTTGCACTTTTGTTTTTGAATGAGCTGTAGGACCAGGCTTGATGCTGAACACATCATTCCCGTGCAGCACTGTAACCATTGCTCTGATGTCAGCATCCTTATTTGCTTATTTGTGGCCCCTATCTCAAATGTCTCATTGAGAATGTAGGCGTGAACTATGTTAAGGAGATGTTTGTCTAACCACTTCTGTTTCTGTTCATCTGAGAACAGCATCCCAAGGATGTTGCTTTAATTTGCACTATAGTCTACAGGGCAGGAATTTTACAGGGGCCGCCTTATGCCCTCAAAAAATATATATGCCTTGATGCCCTGTCCACACTGCCTCAGTGTGCTTCTTTATGGTTTATAGACATCAGTTTCTTTTTCTTTCATTTTGCTGGTTATACTATGTATTTAACCACTTAAACACTAAATTATCTGACCTGAGTTACAACTGTACATGGAACGATTTTTCCCCATCTCCAACAAATCTCTTTGCCAAAAATACAGGCTCTGTGGTTTTGAGCTTTTATATATGCTATTTTTTGGAAAATGTTCCCCCCAGTATAGGCATGCTGGGGTCCAAGTTGTTAAACTGAATCATCCATCCTTAACCCTTATATGTTTTTTAAACAACTTAAAATCATTGTTTTATGTTGTATTTGATGGAATTGCTGTGACCCTGTGAACCATCCTTGGAAACCTCCCCTCTTATATCTGCTCTGAGTTTGTTTTGATCAACAACTCTTTCTTAGATCAAACGCCTGATTCCGCTACGTTGTGCCCCCTCTGTGAACAGTGGCTGGCAAAAAGAAGCTTATTTTACTTTGGACCATGGACTTTGAAAGATCGCCAAACTTAAGTTAAACTACGCCACACTGATTTAATTTGGGGGTAAGGAATTGATGTGTGCCTATGTGGTCTATTGAATTGTACAATATGATGTTGTGTACGGGTATGTTTTCCTTTTAAATCTATTTTGATTTAAACTGTTAGGGACTGGTTACTGTAGTCAGTCTGTTGTGTTCTGTCCAGTGCAGTGCATGCATGCATGCATACTTGTAAAAAGACAGTCTCTGTCTCAATGTATGAGTGAGCAGACACAATTGGAACTGGAATGCTATGAAATTGAAGCTTATGAATGGATCCTAGTGGGCTCTGTTGTCCAGAATGGATAACATTGGCATTCCAACCTGAACATGTATTTTCTTTTTCTAAAGAGCTGGAGAGATGGGAGACCTCTGTTACTGAACAAACAGTAGCAATGATTGCTCTATATTATTGGGCCTTACCTGAAATTCCAGGCCTGGTACTACATTTTATTATCATTATAATCTACCGCTCTGTGACTTTGGAATTATATGCTTTTGGTATTATTTTATCATTATTACCATTATGATATTCTGCTCTGTGACTTTGGAATTATATGCTTTTGGTATTATTTTATCATTATTACCATTATGATATTCTGCTCTGTGACTTTGGAATTGTATGCTTTTGGCTGTCTTGGAGTATTTGTGTTATATGTTATGCTTTCAGTGCCATTAAAATATGGAACACAGACATTTCATTTGTAGTTGCTGTTTTTGTCAGAGAAAATTCACAAGAACAATTATTTCAGTCTTTCAAAGTTGATAGCTCTGTTCTGACCTGAATAGCTAACATTAAGGATGTTGGATAAAGGCAATTCTGCAATGTGGCCAGCATATTTCATATAGTCTGTCAGTGAACGGAGACAAAATATTTTGTGACTATTACTGTTACTTGAAAGTATTTTGGTATGAAAATATGCAATTCAGATGTAATCAAATATAGGCCTACGCCTATTGGATCCATAACTCCATGTCTCGCATTTGTGACAAACTTAACCGCTTGAAAATAGGTTGAAATTTCAGGGAGTTGTGATGATTTTAATTGTGGAGAGACCGTCTGCTTCAATGGACATTAATGCATTAGAACAGTGGTTTTCAACCTTTTTCATATCAAGGTCCATTATTTATTCAGCATTTGAGTCACGGAACACCGTTTGATGAGCTTTAGCGTCTCTCACCCAAACTTAGAATATGTTATCGTTCGATAAGATAAGATGCTGTCAAAATAACAATTATTTACGTTCTCTAATTGTGTACCTGTATAGTAAGTAATGCAGATGTTTAACAATTTGACTCTTGAGAGTGTGAAATGTTATATTGAAGATTTAAAGATCTATAAGGGTCCATTTGGTTATCAACTCTCCATCATTTAGCTGGGGACCACCTGGAACCCCCTCAAGGACCACTGGTGGTTCCCGGACCACTGGTTGAGAACCATTGCACTGACAAGTCCCGGAAAAGACGCACTGTGATTGGCCAGTAGTCAACGCGCTGTGAGCGCTGTGAATGGCCAATAGTCAACACGCTGTGATTGGCCAGTAGTCAACGTGCTGTGATTGGCCAGTGCCCGTGCCCCCCGGAAATACGGCGGCCACATACCAAGCAGGTCGCTCCAATGAACTGCAGAGGCCAATGAGGTATCTAGGTTTCTATATCTATGCGTCCGCTGACCTGAACATCTTAAGACCTAAATCCTAGTCTGACGAGGTTACGCAAGCTAGCAGTTATTCAGTACGGTCTCGAACAGTTGGATCTCCCATGGCAGCCATGAGAACCAACAACAGAAACTGAAAAATAACATGGCTCACTTAAAAAGTAAAAACCCAAAGTTGCCCAAGTACTATACTATAGTGTGTTGCCCCACACAATAAACATAGACCTACACATACAGTATAGTAACAGATACATTGGTAGCTATACATTCTGATAGTGCCCCTGGCCAGTTTTAAACCTGTTAAGTCGACCATACCACCCAGGACCAAAAAGGTCATGGTTGTCATTTTGTATTTTAAAACAAAATGCCAGACACCAGAGGGTTTTAACTCAGCTTCTGCAAGGGAACCGTTCTGGACAGAATGCCTGTCTTGTCTTATCTTAAAAACATTAAGGTTGAGCTCTGAGTCTGTACTTGATTCTCAGTAACACTGTAACACTTAAAACAAGAATAGGATCGTCACCTACTGTAAACAATTTATTTTAGCAACAGAAGAGTCCAAATCAAAGTAGCATATATTCATACTTTTTAATGTTTGCTTTAAATGTGCTTAAGCTATCTGGACAATAAATTGCAGCACAGTCTTATTTATGTAGATCTCACAAAAATCCACAGCAAAACTGCTTTACTCCACAAATGTGTCGAAAATAAGCCCATTTAAAAAAGAAAATCTTATAAAGAAGAAAACCAATCCTTTTACAAATTGTTCACAGTCACCCTTGGATATATTTCACATAGGAGATTTGTTTGTAAGTATATACAAGGGAAATACGATTTATCCATTTTGAGAAATGTTTGCTCGTCCAACGAGAAGCCATCGACAGTCTGCAGAGCTATTGCACAGAACGTTTATACTGTAAAAGCAGTAAAAAGCAAGTCTTCACACACAATCACAGTCTCACAAACATCACTGCAGTTATACAAATACTGTACACAAGCAAAAGTCATACACAGAGTCACACTACAGAAACTAAGTGGATAGATGTGTAAAATCAAGAGTACCAAAGGCATACATTGACAGTTGGCTACAAGCATTGGGAACATGTCAAACCAAAGGGATCATCCCTGTTCCTACGGTCCTATGTTTCCAGGGTCCTTTTAGGGTTAGAGCTGGGATTGAGGGAACACAGACATGCTCCCAAACCAAAACGACTTCTATACTTTCAAAGATGAGATTCACCAAAAAGCACTTCCAAGTGCTTAAAGCTTAATCTAATTTCCGTAATACGATAAGTGTCGCTTGACAAAAAGCACTGATCTACAGGTAGAGCAGTTTTTTGTAAGCCACACAGGCTCAAACAGCAAAAGTCTATTACCTGTTTTCATCATAGTTTTTGCTATGCAAAGAATACCGCTGTCATTCAACTACAACCTGCTCAAATAGCACAGAATCAGTTCATAACCTGTACAACAATGGAAGGAGAGACTGTGAGCCCATCTGTTATATAAGGCAGCTGGTCAGGGAGCAGATTTGCCATTAGGATCACAAATAAAAGGATGGCAACCAAAAGTTTAAGTAGGGCTACTGTAAGGAGTGTAGAAACAGAGGACTTTGTATTGCATGTGCTGTATGCTGTACTGCTATAAGGCTTTCTCTAGAGAACTAGCAAGTGTATGTGTTGCATTTCAACACTTAGTTCTCCACTTAATTACAGGTCAAATCTAAAATACTGTTAACAAATTCCACCATCCATCACATCCGTCAATAACACAGTCATTTCAACTGGGAATGTTTTCAAGACTTCACTTAAGACAATGAGGGGGGTGCAAGAAAACGGTGCAACTTCAAACAAAGCAAATATGGAAAGAAGAGGGGGGGGGGGCTGTACAATGCATTGGATGTTTCCGTGGGCCTACCACATAACAACAGTCTCTGCTGTCTTGGCCTGCATTAACAGTTGTCAACATTGAGGCCATTTGAAAATAATAACCTAAATCCCTGGTCCAGGCACAAATAAACAGGGCCATCTAGTGGGCAGAACAAGAAACAGAAAAGTCCCTCCTGCTGCGAGGGATTTAACTCCCTAGTAGTGACAATTAATGGAGACAATTACAGATTGTCAAGGTTGCCTTAAAGTAATGCGCTGAGAGAGAATTTCATACAATCTGAATACAGATGAAAGTTTGAAAACATTTTTTACATCACACCACCAATACACAAGATCACACCGTTATGTCCTCGGCTGGTATTGAAAACACCACAAAGATGTTTACCCTTAAGAGAGTTTAAAATAAAATCATCCCCCCTGACCAAACCCCATCAGTCCTTCAACCCCCATCAGTCAGAATCCTCCTTCTTGCCTCGGCCTGGCACTCTGTCCTGGGTGTGGACAGTATCCATTCTGTCCCTTTGTGCTGAGAGTTGGTGGCTGGTGCATGATGGGAGTTGCAGGAAGAGCAGAAAGGCAGAGAGAGGCATGTCCGTGAGGACTAGGCAGCAGCATCACATGATCTCACAACATGAGTTCTGCTTTCGTGCCTGTGTGGGGGGTGAAAGTGTAGGGACATGGGTCAAGCACAAACAATGAAGAGATGGGGAGAGAGAAAAATTGGTCTTGATCCATACACACACTATGCCTTAACAAAAACTGAAAAGTGTTGATGCCTCTCGTGATTTTATTTTCAAGTGACAGGGTTGGGCGTATAACATAAAATTAAAACCACCCTATTACAGCGCAATATACAGTGAAGTCTGAGGTCTGTAAATATACCTTTTATTACTCCTGGTATTGATGATTTGTATTGCATGTCCTGATTACGAATTGAATACATATAATCCAGGGCTCTTTTTCCCCTTCTACACCAAATCTCTTTGCCGAAAATAGCCGATCTACAAGCTCATAACGCATTGCGTGGTGACATGTGCGCTTGTAGATCTGCAATTTTCTGAGAACGTTCACCCCAGAATAGGGAAGCTAAAGTTCACGTGGTTAACTCATTACCCAAAAATACCCCAAATATGTTATTTTCAAATCTAGCATGTTCTCTCTGCAACTCTACATGTCGGATTTCAAGACGCTTTATTATGTATTATTGTTGTTGAAAGTTGTGGATAATGTCTGTGTATATGGCGTGTACGTGTTGAGTTGTCAATCACTGTTTGTTTTTGTTTTTATGTTTTTTTGTAGGCAACAAACTGTCATGCTCAATAACTGTGTCTCATGTAAGGATATATTAGAAAAAAATATGTATTGTGTGGAATGTTTGCAATAGGCTGAGTGCATAACTATAGTTCCAGTTTTGAGAAGGTGGCATACCTATACCTTCATTTGATTGGCTCTGCAACAGATTTGAACCAGAAACATGACACCTTTACGTGTTTCCAGTTCAAATCTGCTGCCAAGTCAATCAAAGGAAGCTATGGGAAAATTTACTGGAACAGCAAACATGTATGCCACCTTCTCAAAACTGGAACTACAGTTAGCCACAGAGCCTATTGTCTCTGACAGCATGTCAGTAATCTACACTCTTTCCACTCGTGGACAATGAAAGCACGAGTATAAATCTGTCATCATATATTTTCTAAGGGGTGTAATCTATCACGGAGAAAGCACTGCAAAGTTGTGCCAATGCAAAACCACCGGTATAACCGCTCCATTACATACTCCCAAGTTATCCCTATCATCACTATTTTATGGAGGACTTAACACCCACTATGGAATACGTGTAAGATTGTTGTAAGTTGTAACTTATGTCAATGTTATATTTTAGCTGATGCAACCCTTTTTAATTAATAATTACATTCAAACTTGGAAACCTAGTGCTGTATTTTACACAAAATATAAAAAATGTGTCTGGCGAGAGCCTGTGCCACTTACTATAATCATGTGATAACATGCAAATGATAGTGAAGTGATACTGACTGTAGTCTTTTCGGAATAGTTGTGGACTTGGAATTGCCTTATGGTCTCTCTTCAATTGTTCAGCAATAATATATATAACCAGGCATGTATCTGCAGCAGCCTTTTGTGCATTGACACACATATCATTAGTGTTTTCCCAAAGCAGGGCCAAAAATATAATCACTGAATACCTGCGTCATTAAGCCCTCCCACAGACACGCTTTGGCTGCGTTGAGCACTGTTAGGAAACCAACACGAAAATTCAACTGCTCTGTGCACAAATGGAAATGCAACTGCAATAGTTACTAGACATTCTTAGAACCATCCTACGGTGCAGTGGAAAAGCCCTGTTGGTCAGCTGAGGTCAGTACTTACAGTCTTATAAAAGGCTTTGGACTGGTTTCCCAGGTGTTCTGATTTTGCCACGAGATCATCCAGTTTCTCCCCTCGTTCCAGTAGACTTTCCATCGTGTTATGCTACCAAAGAAATACATATTTAAGTCTTTAATTGAACTAGATGGGGTGCCGTTATTAGCTCACCGTTATGAAATGTCATAAGTTGATGACTCACAAGAATGATCTTGGTCTCATCCAGCTCAGCCTGCACTTTGGTCATGGCATCTGCCTCCCTGGGGTTCTGGAAGCAAACAATCATTCAATAAAGTAAACTCGTTACTACAAGTTTTTAATGTGGATCAGAGCAACATATTTGTGACATTGAGCAAAATTAGCAGAAATTGTCTTGAGTCCTCTAAACACCAGAAGCTACTCTGCAAACATACAACATGTAATAGTTTAATAACTCTTCATAGACCTTATCCACACGTCAGCTACACCACCCCCACCCCTCGGCCAATAGCTAAACAGCTTATAAACATAAATACCTGGTATTTAGCTAGATGAATATCCAAAGCCTTGTAGTTGATGGTCTCTGGATTCCCAGAAGGCCAATCTATGCTCTCCACCTGCCTGGAGAACTCATCTAATACCTGAAGAAGTGGGCATCAATCAAGGTTAAATGACAACAAATATGATAAATTATTTAAATCATTCTAATAAAGAAGTCATCTTTATTGTTTGGATTATGGTAAATAATATGTAGCAGCTCTGTGAGCCTATCATATATATAGGTAATGCTATCCTAGTGAAAGCATTAGCATGTTGGTTGCACCGTTTCAGTATAAGCTTGGTGTGCGTTTTGCCATTTATACCCATTTCAGTCCTCATTCTATGGCACTTAAGGTGCTGAAACAAGTTGGTTGTGCACTTTTCTAAATGCTAAATTTTTTATTTTATTATTTCAATTCATCGGAGTCTAGATCTTCGACTAATATCTCCTTGGTCTTTGGGTCAAATACAAAAATTAAAAAATTAAAAAATTTAAAAAAATTAAAAAAAAATCTTAAAAACGAGTTAACTCGATCTAGGCAATCAAGTGATGATTTTAAAAACGAGTAAAAACGAGTTAACTCGTTCTAGGCAATCAATGTGTTAAGGTGCTGAAACAAGTTGGTTGTGCACTTTTCTAAATGCTAATTTTTTTATTTTATTATTTCAATTCATCGTGCTACAATGTAACATTTTTGAATATTTATTCACAGCCATTTACCCACCTTTTCTAGCAATGTGAAGCAGACTCTCTGTGGGTACTCACTATCTGCTATTACCACAGCACCTAGACTGTCGTTTCTCACGTACACGTGACACAGATACTCTGAAGGAAGGAGAAGCAATTAGGGGTGTAAAAGCTAATCGATCAATTTAATCCCAAGCTTAAAAGTTTCAAAAACGATTAAAAAAAAATCTTAAAATATCACAACGCATCACAATTGTGAGCTTTTATATCACCTATTTTCACATCAGACCGTTGTGTGACAAAGTATAAAATAGTAATAGAGCTTACATGGTTAATCGAGTCATTGATACTCGATGATGATCAATATGAGTCAAGCAGGGCATGAACTTCAGTAAGGATAACATCCATCATACTTTGAATTATTTATGTTTATGTAAAATGTATTGGCGCATACTGTATATGCTCCCCCATACCTTGTTCTTTGACAGAAGCACGACTTCCCTGTGATGACCGCTCAACAATCAAGGCACTGGTGAAGGTCATGAACTCCTGGACACTGCATTAACACAATCAAGAAACGGATATGATGGGTGTTAATACACAACATAACTTTAAAGTTAAATGCAACCACATTAAGGTTATTAACTCTATATAAAAAAAACATTAAGGTTATTCATGTATTAGCGTATTGTTATTAAATGTTGCAGGTAAGGTTATTACTATATTTGGTGCAGAGCGAAAACAGCGGGGACAATAGGGTTTAAGTCAATGTTGGGAACCAAATGGACCCTTTACGGACCCTTTACGGGTTCATTTGGTTCCACATCATGGGTGTACGAGACTTACGGTCCATTTTTTGTACACTCTCACAGTTAACACTGAGGATTTTACAATTCAGATTGGGGTCCCAGAGGAGGGGGGGATATTAAATGGGGGGCACATCAAACTGGGGGGTCCTTAAAATGAAAAAGGTTATTTTTCTATGTATTGGGTGTTCGTTTTGTTTGTGTGGGTGGGTAGGATGGGTATTGAAGAGCAGGGGGAGATGTTTTAAAAAAGGGGAAACCCAAAAAAACACTAGACAGCAATGACCTACGACACTGCTATAGTATAAGTATTATGTGGTATGCCTGCACATTATGGAGTAACATTTTAAGTAAGAGGGGAAAGCCCAAAAGGGTGGTGGTCGTCTGGTCGGTCACAGTCACACCCACCTGGAGCGCTGGAAGAAGCTGAACGAGGAGAGGTCATAGGCTGATTTGAGGAGATTCGCCTTGGTCGCTCCTTTGTAAAGGATACTGAGACTATAGAGCTTCATGCTTGCACTGGATCAGCTAATGTCAGTCACGGACACGATCAGCAGGCCTGGAGAGCTGATTTAGAACATGACACACAAGTAAAATCACATGAGAACATTATCTCTAGGAGGCAGCTATCATGAAACCGTAATGCTGCTAAGCCAGTTTGCTCGCCTCGCCAACAACTGCGAAGTTGGATGGTAATAATGCTCGCGTTGGTAGAGGGTGGCTCAAGTTATATACACTTCTTTTCTTTAGAAATTACGATGATGATCGCAGGGTTGATAAAACATAAACAAACACTGTTAGCCAGGTTAGCTAGCTAGGCTAGCAGAGTTCGACTGAAACTTAGCTAATTCTTCAAACCCAAGTGAAGGGAGGCAGAGCTAGCAAACGGCTAACGCCGTGCTTCGGGTCTCGGCGACGGGCCCTCACCTGACAAAAGCAGTGACAACGAACAGAAGTGTCCTTATTCCACGGTAATAACAAAGTAGTGG
>NC_137608.1:21041622-21049122 GCF_963280865.1 Gymnoscopelus braueri | reverse complement strand
TCGGCTATTTTCACTATTTTAAAATGTTTTTGAACATACAAAAAATGTCTAATAAGATTCATCACAAGTAGGGGTGTCGCGATACACTAATTTTACGATATCGATATCAATATACTGTACATGATATATATCGATACGATACAATATTATTTTATTATTATTTTTCCAATCATGATCAACATTGGCCATCATCTTCAGTTTAAAAGCTGTGGTAATTACCAACCAAGTGTAGCCTAGTTATTAACAACAGCTCGAACTCAATATCTATAATACCAGAGTGGCCACTTGTAAAAATAACCTTTGGCTTAGATTAGATAGAATAGGCCTATTTGACAGTGCAGGAACATTATTGCCTTGAAGTATGTAACATTAACGAGCGCCAATGAGCGTCAGCTCCCCGTTTGGAACTTAACTCTCCACGATAGCTCCGAGATGAAGTTCTGCTGCGCCAAGCCCCAGCGGAGGTTTCCGCACATCGTATCCCAAAAGTAAAGGTAGTCCGAGACACTTGCAGATGTTTGCAAAATAGTCGGACAGTAAAATTGTGTCCAGGTGTCGGTACCGCTCCCGATTCGGCTGCAAAAGCCCTTGAATATGATGGAAGACATGATTAAGGATTACTGTGATTATGATAAGCTTACATTTCACATCACAACACCATGCAGTAAGAAAAAAAACAATACACAAAAAATACGAAAGATTAAAGAATATCACGATACGGTATGATGTCACGACGATACATATCGTCACGTTTTAATATAATTGGGATGATATATCGTGACACCCCTAGTCATAAGGCATAAGACGCAACACAAAATAGGGCCCTGAGGGCGTCTTAAGTATCTGGTCTTATGACCTAACTTAAGACCTGGAGGCGTGGCCAATGCTGTTTGGCCACTCAAAATTGCTAAACAGCATTGGCCACGCCTCCAGGCCTTAAGTTAAGGTCATAAGACCTGGTACTTAAGACGCGCAAAATAGGGCTTCAGAGATTCAGGAGTTTTATGGGACGACCCAATAACCGAATGTTTAAAGCACATACCATAGGTTCTAATGCCTGAGAGCGAGTCCATAGTTCAATTCCTGGCCGACTGGACCATTTGCTGCATGTCACTCCACTTTTCTCTCCCGTGTTTCCAGTTTCCTTATACTGTACCTGTCAATAAAGGCAAAAAAAGAGAGAGAGATTCATGAGGTTTATGATCATCCCCCAGGGCATCCTGCTGAACTGGACCAAAGGGTTCAAGGCGTCCGGAGCAGAGGGCAACAACATTGTTGGCCTTCTAAGAGATGCTATCAAGAGGAGAGGGGTATGTTGGGTCTTATTTGTTACATTTATACAAGACTTTATTACAAAACCTGAATTTCATATATTACAATAGTTAAGAGTCACATCAGTGTTGATTGTAAATGTGTTGTGTCATTCAGGACTTTGAGATGGATGTGGTTGCTATGGTGAACGACACAGTGGCCACCATGATCTCTTGCTACTACGAGGATCGTAGCTGTGAAGTGGGAATGATTGTTGGTGAGGACGCTTTCACATTGCACGCACATACGCACATACGCACATACGCACGCACGCACGCACGCACGCACGCACGCACGCACGCACGCACGCACGCACGCACGCACGCACGCACGCACGCACGCACGCACGCACGCACGCACGCACGCACGCACGCACGCCCGCACGCACGCACACACGCACGCACCTCCGCCACCAAGACAACAACCTGTCCAACGCAACGAGTAAACTCAGTTACATAAGCATATTTGCACACGCATGCACACACGTGCTCTAAATCTCCCGTCTTCCACAGGCACGGGGTGTAATGCATGCTACATGGAGGAGATGCGTACGGTAGAGCTGGTGGAGGGCGAGGAGGGCCGGATGTGTGTGAACACAGAGTGGGGGGCCTTCGGGGACCACGGGGAGCTGGAGGAGTTCAGGCTGGAGTACGACAGGGTGGTCGATGAGACTTCCATCAACCCCGGACAACAGCTGTGAGTCATTCACCAGCACAAATGCTGCATGCATGTTTGACACTTTTAATTCCATTAAGCATGAATGAATAAATGAATGAATGAATGAATGAATGAATGAATGAATGAATGAATGAATGAATGAATGAAAGAATTCATTCATTCATTCATTCATTCATTCATTCATTCATTCATTCATTCATTCATTCATTCCTGGCAGGTGTGTGTATCCAATGTATATGTTAACCCCCAGCTGGAGTGAGACCACATATACTATATGTTAGTAAAATAGTTGTTTCTGTTGTTTCTGTCTCTCTTTCTCTCTCTCTCTCTCTCTCTCTCTCTCTCTCTCTCTCTCTCTCTCTCTCTCTCTCTCTCTCTCTCTCTCTCTCTCTTTCTCTCTCTCTCTTATAATCATCATTCGTTCAGCAATAATCAAATACTCACCTGAGCTCACATGAGATGTCTGTGAGGTTGCTAGGCGACCAGTTGTTTTTCCTGTGGTTGTGTGTGATTGGTCAGAGGTACGTGAGTGGTCAGGCAGGGGGGCTTGGGGGGGTCAGATTAATGACCTCTCTCTCCAGCGTACGCTATAGTGCCTGCAGCCCTAATGGCTGTTTACCTTTCGCACTGACGGCCGCCCTCACATAGACAGCCACTGTGACATAGGGATTTCTGTCCGGCTTCTCGTATGCTCCCTCTTTGCTTCCCAACCCAAACAGAGAAAGACATTTGTTTGCTCATGTTCTGTGACGCAGATCGCCTTTTACCAGCACCTCTCCTTCGTACCCGGTGTTTGAAGCCCCTCCCATCGTGTTTTCTAATCTCTTATAACTTAATTTCTCTCTCTCTCATGCTGTAGATTTGAGAAGCTGATCAGTGGGAAGTACATGGGCGAGTTAGTGAGACTGGTTCTGCTGAAACTGGTCAACGAGGACCTGCTGTTTAACAGTGAAGCCTCAGACTTTCTGAAAACTCGTGGCAGCTTTGAGACGCGTTACGTCTCACAGGTGGAGAGGTGAGTCGTCCTAACTGTGAAAGCCTGTACAACTTGTACCTTGATCCTGCTCCGTGAACTCTTTGGTTAACTTTGAAAGGATGGTGGGGCGCTTGGGTGTCATAGGGCCTCCACCGTACGACGTCTGCCATCCAGAGTGGAATCTGGGCTTGAATCCTCCTCTGTGCCTCCGGCTTGGCAGGGCACTCCAATCAACACAATAGGCTCTGTGCATAACTACCAGGTTTCATAAGGTGGCACACCCCGTTACCCTGTTCTGGTTCATTTTCATTTTCAGTGTCATGTCTTTCCAGTTCAAATCTGCTGCAGAGCTCATCAAACGAAGCTAAAGGAAAATGAACCAAAACAGGAAATGGGTATGCCACCTTCTGGAAACACAGGACTACAATTAGGCACAGAGCTTATTGGCCATGTTCAAGGGGAGGCAGGGGCGTGCTGGGAGGGGAGGGGGGGGGGGGGGCTTTGTTTTGTCAACGGGGGGGGGGGGGCGTTTTAACCCAGCAACTATGTAAATTACACCACTGCTGAAAACCGTCCCAGCCCAACAGTAACGTAACTAATAATTGGGCCGCACGACCCGGAAATTACCGTAATAATCCTAAAACAGGAGCAAAAAAAAATGTTTAATGTTTTAAATGGCGCGGCCGTTCTGGAATTTTCCCGAATTTCCCAGTGGCCAGCACGTCCCTGAGGGGAGGGCAATCGCTGTTGCTGCAATAGTGAGTCCTACAGATTGGTCAGGGCACCTGTTCAGAAGGGAGAGGAACTGGCTCAGATAAAGCGTGCTTTCGCATGTGCTGTGCCCTCCCAGTGAATCTCCTCAATGTCAGGTGAAAAGAAGTGAATGATAACTTCATGTGTATCAGAGGAGAAATGATTGTCTTTACCCTGAAACATAACCAACTGTAGGGGTTAGTAAGCAGGGACACACAAGCGTGTGGAAAAGTGGGAACTGGCATAACAACTAACTTTAAAATATTGGGAAAAACAAGAAAAGAAACCTTGGAAAGATCGTTAATATTTCTGTTGTCCTCGTCTTATTCATTAGTGACTCTGGGGACAGGAAACAGATTTACAACATCCTGTCTTCACTGGGTGTGCTTCCGTCAGAGCTGGACTGTGACATTGTGCGTCTGGTCTGTGAGAGCGTGTCCACGCGCTCGGCTCACATGTGTGGAGCTGGCCTCGCTGGCGTCATCAACCTCATGAGAGAACGGCGCTGCCAGGAGGCTATAAAGATCACCATTGGGGTTGATGGTTCTGTGTACAAGCTGCACCCATGGTGAGGAATGGCAGGAGAAATGAGAACAAGACACAAGGAAAGGTGTAGAGGTGGAGAATGAGGAAGGAAGGCAGCACGTGTGACAGAGAGAGATGTTCAAGTTTCAACCTTATTTGTCCTCTGAGGGCAATTGGCAGCACATCACATAACATAGGCCTATAAAAGAAAAGAAAAAACACACATCACAATTTTAACAGTAACACAGACACTGCAGCAATGGTACAGCAAGTCAAATACAGTAAGAACAGTGAATATTATGTAGAATACTACTATAAACTGCAATACAACATGGCATGAACAATATTTAGCCTCATTAACACCAACATTTTCATTGTCTTATTACTGTTCATCGTTATTGTTGCTATTGTTTATAATTGTTTTGTTATTGTTATTGTTGCTAAAATGTTGAGGTACCAAAACCAAAGAATTTAAGTCTTGTTTAGGCTACCTGTAGGCTATATACAGTGAATCGTGAAGCTTGAATGCCCTCCATGTGGGACACATTATTGCATGGTGGTGGTAACCCTGTTGTTTCTTTCTCACAGTTTCCAAGACAGGTTCCACAAAATTGTCAGAGAGCTAACACCTCACTGTGACATCACGTTCATCCAATCAGAGGAAGGAAGCGGCCGCGGGGCAGCCCTTATCTCGGCGGTGGCCTGTAAGATGGCAGCTTGCATGATGGCGCAGTAAAGGAATCATGCAAGAAGTGACCTTTGAACAGGGAGCAACGCGGGCCTCAGTGAACTCTAGGTCTGTGATGGTGATGTCCTTGTCCAGGGATGTACAATACCGCTGCAGCCTTTTCCAGGCTTTACAGAAGCAAGCACTTTGGCTGAGAGATGTGCGCCATTGTGCGAGGAAGAGTGCTCAATACTTGAAGGAGCACAGAGAAGAAACCACCGGCAACTTATATTATAGATACCGATTTGTAGTATGATAAAAGGAGACCAATTTGTCGCAATGTCAGTACTGTATGTGTTTGTGAATATCTTATATGGTTCCTTGTTGAACCCAAAAGAAGTGGATGCAAGAAAGCTAGTTGAGAATCCCTGCTTCCTGGCTCACTGACTATCAATAGAGCATGTTCACAACAGACATTCTGACAGGTAAACACAGCTGAAGGTAATAACGTTTAATTGGAGGGGAGTTTGAATGTAACAGCATAGCCCTGCCAGCTCATGAGCCAAATGTGTCCCTTATAAGGATGGATTATCCGGTGGGGGGAGGACAAATGGGGGCGAATGTAATGGAGTAGCACTGCCTGAAGTTCATAAGCCTAATATCTCTCCTGGACATGAGTGGATTTCCCTTTGTATGAGCGGAGGTTTTTTGGTTTCCCACATGGGAGATGTGGGTTTGGATTCTGGGTGTTACATTGGTGCCGTGACCCTGATTATACTTCCCGGGCCGGTGGGGGGGTAATGCAACAGAGTAGCTCTGCCCACGGTCGAAGCAAGGTAAATGTAATGACGTGGCCCTGCCCCCACCTCATAAGCCTAATATCTCCCCTTGCCAATGAGGGATTCCCCTTTGGATGAGTGGTACAGCTTGGTTCCCCACGTGCGAGAGCGGGCTTGAATCCTAGGTTTTACAACAGCATGGACAGCTCCTGTACAGTTAACTTCATGATGTCACACAGAAACACCTAAATGAAACACAACCACAGTTAACGTTGTATTCTTCAGCGCTGTTTACCAGTCAAAATGTCTGCATGGATATAGGGTCCATTGTGTTTGGGTGTGAGCGGACCATATTTAAAATTGATGTATTCACTGATATTGTAATATACCAGTACAAACTGGCAGGATGATGTACAAGAGATGGTTATTGTCTATATGCTGATGTGACTTCAGCCTAGAGGTGTTATTATAGATAATAAATAAAAACATTATTCCTGTATTGTGTAGTCTTTCCTGTGTGTGATCAATGAAATATTTCTTTGACATTGTATTTATTATCAAAAGAAGATGTTTATAGCATTAAGTTTAAGCTGGGAGATCTTGATTTTCATACTTGCTTGACAATAAATTGTGCTTTGTATGTGAATAAGTTTGACTGTAAATAAAATCGCTATGCCTTGATAATTTGTTGACCTAAACTGCTGTTTTGAGTAGGCTATGAGAAATCCTGCTTAATGAGATTATCAAGACAAAAGTTCTGCAACTCTCAAAAATGTTGTGTTACTGTGTTACTGTTATCCCAATCTGGGAACCCAGCGCCAAATGAAAAGGAAAAACAGCGCCCTCTGCTGTTTTTGACTATCTAGCAGAATCTGTTCTTGAGAGATTACTGTTATCCCAAACTGGGTTCCAGGCTCGCCTTAGGACTGGAGGGCGCCAAAATCACAGGGGGAGGCCTTCTCTGTTTGGAGGTAGTTTCACACTACAATCATAAAATGCATTTTGGGTCATTATATAGTACAATAGTCAGAAATAGCCTACATTTTCCCACTTGCTTGTAGCTCAGCTATTTGTGCTATTCGTCGTACTCTGTTGGGAGTTGCATATTCTATCGTCGTACGAGAGGTATATTGGGCTTGTCACACCTGCATGAGTGAGTGTGTGTGTGTGTGTGTGTGTGTGTGTGTGTGTGTGTGTGTGTGTGTGTGTGTGTGTGTGTGTGTGTGTGTGTGTGTGTGTGTGTGCGTGTGTGTGTGTGTGTGTGTGTGCGTGCATGCGTGCGTGCATGTGTGCGTGTGCGCGTGTGTCTGTGTCTATATGTATGTGTGTGTGTGTGTGTGTGTGTGTGTGTGTCTATGTGTATGTGTGTGTGAGCATATGTGGGGGGTCTCAGCTCTTGTCCAATATACATGTATATTAGTATAAGGGGCCACTCCAAGGAAAAATATTGGGAACCACTCAGGTGTAACAAAAGTTGCCATTTAGCCACTCAAGAGGGTATTAGGCAGGGTAGAAATGGCTTAGGTCACATCAGCGTTTGTCCCTTGCATATTCTATCCCACCATTGCACTCTCCTTATCTCTTTTTTCCAGACCAGAGGAATCCTTGGTTCTTCAGTTCTTATCAGGTCCATTAAGAGAGAGAGAGATAGAGAGAGAGAGAGAGAGAGACAGAGGACCAAGGGAGCCATGTAAGGGACTATGTTGCCCACCAGAGGCTATTATAGGCAGCAAGCAGATAACATGGGCCATACATAAACAGTCCCCAGTATCACACCTATAGCCTGGGAGCCAACTGATTTATAACACTCC